>NC_134402.1:334890344-335072844 GCF_038048845.1 Mixophyes fleayi
GCACAATAAGACTCTCCTCTGTCTACAAACTTTCAAGCGTTCTCTGAAAACCCACCTCTTCAGACAAGCTTATAATATTCCTCAACCACCCTCTTAACCTCACTAAATTACCCTATTACCACCCGTTACACAATTTCACACAAGACAACCACCTCCTGAACAACATTGTTATGTGCCATTTAGCTTATGAATCATTTTTACCTTTGCAGTCTGGCTGGACTGAAATGCAGACTTAACTTCATGTATCCAACTCTCATTGTCCCATAGATTGTAAGCTTGCGAGCAGGGCCTTCTCACCTCTTTATCTGTTTTGCCCAGTTTGTTTATTAGTTTACTGTGTTTGTCCCCAATTGTAATTGGAATATGTTGGCGCTATATAAATAAATGGTGATGATAATGATGATCTCTCTGATGTTTCAGTTGACATAGTTATCTCCACCACCATTTTGTAAGGTTAAATCACCCTCTATTTAAGTATTTTCTGGATGAAGGACTTTAAAATGCCACAATCTAACCAATACTTCAATGCATTATTAAGGACACCTCCAAACTGAAAATGTTTTCACAATCTCGTTCAGCCACATATGCAGCAGATAGTAATTGCGCTTGTAAAATCGAACACGTTCTGTAATCTACAAGTGTTTTGGTGTCCGATGCTCCTGCATTATCTTCACAAGGTTAAAAATGGCATTCTGTGATATGCTGCAGCAAGGAGTATGCTATTCAGTGATATGTTGCAGCAAACTGCATTCTGTGATATGGGGCAACATGTAGTATGTTATTCAGTGACATGATGCAACAAGGTGGATTTACTTTCCTGGCAATCAGGAACACTAGCACGCTTTTCTAGGCAGCAATATCATTAGCAGCAAAATGCTGTTCTAATTATTTAGTACATAGCAAGCAGTTGTCCACAGCACAGACAAAAGCATCATTTTTGTCAAAGTAGCAAGACAATGTCACTGTGAGTACACAAGGGGTTAATGCTAAATCTAACAGGACATAGAAGATTGTTGAAATAGAGAATCCTGAGTCTCCCAGTTACAGATAAGATCAACATGTCAGACAAGGTTTATGGCACTGTTCAGATGCTGGATTAAAGAGAACAATAGTGTGGCCACCCCAGTGCTTTATATTAATATACGAAACCTAATACATCAAAGCAATACTTTTCATAATTCATATTTGATGAAATCTCTGTACACATCTGTATTCAGTAAACAAAGGAGCATGCTATGTGTCAAGAACAAGTACCCGCCATTTAGAGAGGATACAGAATAATGTATTTTTACAAGGAATTGAGCTAGAATAATTGTGTTTAGCATTCCTATGCATATAAAAATGTATTCTGTTTATTCGGATGTAATGTAATATTTCCATTGCATTCCAAAAAAGAAATATCTTATTTACAAAAATTCCTAAATAGAAATGTGTTTTAACAAAGGTCCTATAAAAGGGTATTTAACAAGTAGCATACACATGTTTAAAACCATGGAATTAATGTTAGAAATTGTCACTTCTTGGGGGTCAATGCTATTGAAGGTCTGTCCATGGTTTAGTCTTCTTCAGCGCAGTTACACGAAAGTATGTGAATTTTTGGTTTCTGCTTTTACTTTTTCTTATTTTATGGAACTGTTATGAAATAATATTACTGTATGTCCTTTTCTTATAGTTTTTAATATATTTTAAGCAGTGTGATTTTCTTTGTCATATTAAATTCCATTTAATAACATTCTGTCTTTGAGTTCTTACATAATTCATGTGGCAGGTTAGCAATTAATAAATGCTAAATTTAAGGCAGATACTGTTTGAGTTAGAGCAACTCTGAGTAATTTAACTTGCTGGTATATTTTGGGACATGTCAGGGAGTAAATGGAGACTTCCACAGTGTCAGCTTTGTAACCAAATCTTAGTGGTGGCAGAACTGGGAAGTTAGCATTTTATGGGATTTATTCATTTTTAGACAAACCATGTGGTTTATTTAACACTTTTAGGTCCACCAGTCATACCTGCTCAGGTGAGATGTGTAGTTACAGTAACAATAAATGCCAGTTGTGTCAAAGGAGAATACCAGATTTTGAAGATTTGTCCATTGACATTTTTGTCCCTGATAATGTCCCTATTGTTCAATATTGACCAACTATACACATAAATTGTCTTGTTTTTTATACTTTATGCAAATCTAAAATTCTAGAGCCTGATTAATTAAGAATCTTAACTTGAGAAACTTCTTATTTCAGTCTCCTGGACAAATTCATGTTACAATGCAAGGGGTGCAAATTAGTATTCTGTTTTGCACATAAGTTAAATACTGACTGTTTTTTTATTGTATATACTCCCAACTATCCCATATTAAGTGGGAAATTTGATATGTAAGTGGACAGTCCCACTGTTCCAATAGTCAGGACATTTTCTCGACTGTCAGGAATGATGGGATGTATGTCCCACTCATGGTGAGTGGATGATGTAAGCATCAAAGCAAGGATTTTTTTTTTAGGGGAGGGTGTTGGGGGTAACAGTGCACTTGGAAGCCACTAGTGGCACCTGTGAGCCATGTGTGCCATGACCAACAACCCCAACTTGGCTCGACCATATCCCCTTTTTTGTGTGGATGCTACATCTTTGTATGCATAAGTTGCACCAATTTGCAACTGCACAATATTTGAAAGTATGCACCTAAACAGTACATGTGACATGCCTAAATGCACATAGCAAATAGCAAAGTGTCCCTGGAAATCATTTTAAAGTGTTGTCCATGATGGGATAACTATATGAAGAAATACACGACAACCACAAGCCACACCTGGAGGTTCTACCTGCATAGTTGTGTGTGTGTGTGTGTGTGTGTGTGTGTGTGTGTATGTGTGTGTATATATATATATATATATATATATATATATATATATAAAAAAATATATACATACATATATACACACACACACACACACACACACACACACACATACACACATATATATATTTAGTGGAGTTTCCGGACTCTTACTCTTGCTAGCCCTTATACCTTAGACACTCTGTAGTGAGGGTTACACCTGTTTTGTATACATTAATATTAAATGAAACAGGCTAAAGCCTGTGTCAGAGATAATTCCTTTAAAATATATGCCTATGAGTTGTAAGACATTCAAAGAAAAATAAAGTAAAATAAGCCTAACTTTGAAATAAGAGAATGCTTTCCCTTTTATATCTGATGGAAATATAAACTTAAACTAAGTTACATTATTTCACCATTTCATAACATAGAAGGACAAGGACGTTGTACCTACCACAGCCAGTGTCACCAGCATGGACATTGTTTATTACGGACATTTTACAATATGTGTGACTTTATAATGAATGAATTCATTTGTGCAAGAAAGTTATTTTTTCCACGTAATACATTTCTGACTTTTTAAAGGGGCATATAACTATTACCATACCTTTAATTCTAAAAATTGGGGGAAAAGAACAAATGTAAAAACAAACATCTGTGATGCTCGAGTTGACTTTGTATTGTCTGGGAATTCCCTGACCTATCATGGTTAAGAAGGTTTTATTTATGGCTTAAGGTATTTGAAATTCTACTTTTCTATTTTCAATGTGTTGCCCTACTCCCTATTCCCTCTGTTATACTGCCACAAACATGAAACAGTCATTCAAAGCCTGCAGTTTCTAATAAATAATGTAGATTATGGAACAGCAAGTTAAATGGGCTAAACATGCTATAGCTTATGTTGCTTTAACTTTGTTTTCATCTTCAGATTGGCTCAAAATCCAATACAGATATTTGGATAAACATGCAGATTGCTGCTATGAAATGATCTGGCAATAATCAGTATTTGTACTGATCCAATAATGAGGGTTTTCATCTGTTCTTGATTTATTTTGAATCAAGATTTCCTATCAATTTGCCACAATACTAGGGACTGTTCGGCATTAGTTTACTCTCCTCTGCAACACATCAAAATATGCTTTCTCGTTTTGTTTCATCTTAAATCTATATCATTACACTACACACAGGAGCTGACCAACAAGAGCTTGAACTGAGTAGACATTGCAAGTCTACTTGCATAGGAGTAATATAAACTCGTCAGAGTGTAATGTTATGAGGTTTTACTGAGACCTAAAGAGATCGTACACTAGGTATATTTCCAAGGCATGCTCCACCAGAAAGAGTCATAGTCACTGCAGCTGAAATGGCTGTTAAAATTGAGATCATTGAACATGCTGACACTTTTCCAAACACTTACTGGACCATTAATACTGCAAGTTCAATTTGTGGTCAAGCATACAGAAAAGTATCGCTATAAACTGAGCAGTGCTTTTGAAGAGATGAATCTATATTTTGACAGCCAGTCAAGCTGCAGGTACCAGAGCTCACACTAAGGGGTATATTTACTAAACTGCGACTTTGAAGAATTGGAAATGTTGCCTATAGCAATCAATCAGATTCTAGCTATCATTTATTTAGTACATTCTACAAAATAACAGCTAGAATCTGATTGGTTGCTATAGGCAACATCTCCACTTTTTCAAACCTGCAGTTTAGTAAATATACCCCTAAATGTAAAGTGTGTGCATAGCAAGGAACCAATCCCATAATAAAGATGTTTGTATGAGTTGCTAGGAAATGGGGATATCACTAAAGATAATATCCATGATGTACAATAAAGGACAGAAAGACAGAAATAAATCAATTTTGTTATATACTAAATGCAAAACTATTTTATATATTGCCTCCCATATATCATATATTTAGTGTGTGGGTAACAAGTCACTTTGAAAGCAGATCAAAAATAAATAAATAAATAAATAAACTAAAGATTATGATTTTCAATAAATGGTACTATAATTTTATTACATGTTTTAGAAAATACTATTACTGCCACTTAATTTTTCAGGACAATTCCAGTCTAAATACTTCACATAAAGGTGCTTGTTTAGATCCATTTGTGCACTAAATGCCCACAAGAAACAGCGTCCATGTCTCAAGGTGCATCCAGCTGAAAAGCAAAAGCATTTGTACCAGACGCAGGTCAGACATAACAGGTGTCTATATTTATATCTCAGAGAGATTTGGCTTTAGATGCAAGGGAGATGTTGCATTTTCAATGTAAAATGTAATAAAATATTAACAACTCCAGTTATGTTGTTTACCCCACTAAACAAATGGGTTTCTTCTTTCCTGCAGTAGTCCTGATGATAATGTGAATTGAGTAATGTGACTATATAGCTGTGGCTTCATATACTAAAGCAGCTAATGAATTAAGTACTGGAGGAGTCAATACGCAATCAGCCAATCAGAAGCTGCTGGATGGTGCTGCTGATAGTCATCATTGCATATCATTGGACCAACCTCCCAGTACCCACAAGAGATACACTACCTAAGAGGCTTATCTGCTGATGCGTCCATGTCTAATTGTGTTGCCCTTACTGTACTCAGCCTATACTTGCCCACCCTCCATTACTCCTCTCCAAGTGTAAAAGAACAAAAGCAATTATGCGCAAAGTAAACTTATGTATCTATGTATACACATTTTTTATTGCACATGTACAGAAATATGTATCATACACACAAAAAATTGACATACGTCCAACTCTAAATGAGCCCCAAATTGTACAATTGTGTTTGAAACTGGAATTGATTGACTGATTCATTCAGAGTACTGACAGTTATTAATATTAACCATATTATACTGTTCCAAGTTTAAATGAAAGGATAACAATTTATTTTTCTGTTTTATCCCCCGCCCCGCCAAAAAAATAGTGTTATAATGTGAGGTATGTGGGGTACCTGGTACATAGTGATGGTATATGGAGTCGGGACACCTGGCAAACAGTGATGGTATAATCTGGAGGCACATGGCATGCAGTGATGGTATAATCTGGAGACACATGGCACACAGTGATGGTATAATCTGGAGACACATGGCATGCAGTGATGGTATAATCTGGAGACACATGGCATGCAGTGATGGTATAATCTGGAGACACATGGCATGCAGTGATGGTATAATCTGGAGACACATGGCATGCAGTGATGGTATAATCTGGAGACACATGGCATGCAGTGATGGTATAATCTGGAGACACATGGCATGCAGTGATTGTATAATCTGGAGACACATGGCATGCAGTGATGGTATAATGTGGAGACACATGGCATGCAGTGATGGTATAATCTGGAGACACATGGCATGCAGTGATGGTATAATCTGGAGACACATGGCATGCAGTGATGGTATAATCTGGAGACACATGGCATGCAGTGATGGTATAATCTGGAGACACATGGCATGCAGTGATGGTATAATCTGGAGACACATGGCATGCAGTGATGGTATAATCTGGAGACACATGGCATGCAGTGATGGTATAATCTGGAGACACATGGCATGCAGTGATTGTATAATCTGGAGACACATGGCATGCAGTGATGGTATAATCTGGAGACACATGGCATGCAGTGATGGTATAATCTGGAGACACATGGCATGCAGTGATGGTATAATCTGGAGACACATGGCATGCAGTGATGGTATAATCTGGAGACACATGGCATGCAGTGATGGTATAATCTGGAGACACATGGCATGCAGTGATGGTATAATCTGGAGACACATGGCATGCAGTGATGGTATAATCTGGAGACACATGGCATGCAGTGATGGTATAATCTGGAGACACATGGCATGCAGTGATTGTATAATCTGGAGACACATGGCATGCAGTGATGGTATAATCTGGAGACACATGGCATGCAGTGATTGTATAATCTGGAGACACATGGCATGCAGTGATGGTATAATCTGGAGACACCTGGCATGCAGTGATGGTATAATCTGGAGACACATGGCATGCAGTGATGGTATAATCTGGAGACACATGGCATGCAGTGATTGTATAATCTGGAGACACATGGCATGCAGTGATGGTATAATCTGGAGACACATGGCATGCAGTGATGGTATAATCTGGAGACACATGGCATGCAGTGATTGTATAATCTGGAGACACATGGCATGCTGTTATAGTATAATCTGGAGACACATGGCATGCAGTGATGGTATAATCTGGAGACACATGGCATGCAGTGATGGTATAATCTGGAGACACATGGCATGCAGTGATGGTATAATCTGGAGACACATGGCATGCAGTGATGGTATAATCTGGAGACACATGGCATGCAGTGATGGTATAATCTGGAGACACATGGCATGCAGTGATGGTATAATCTGGAGACACATGGCATGCAGTGATGGTATAATCTGGAGATACATGGCATGCAGTGATGATATAATGTGGGGTTACCTGGTACAGTGAATAGCATAAAGAGAGCTGTAAAATTGCTCTAACCAAACGTAAAACGATTTAATTTTCAATTTTATTTGAACTAAATGGATGATGGCTCGAAGCCTGGTCTAGCATATGCGGGGGGTGGGGGCAAAGCCTATTTAGTCTATTTTTTATGCAGATATTAGAAAGGTCTCCCTCAGTGAAAATAGAGCAGCTGTAGAAACAGTACTGATCATGTCCATCCATAAATTAGGTAAAGAATTATATGAAAATGAAATAAGCATTTTTATGAGGTACGTCCATTGCATCTTGAAAAAATATAAAAGGACAATAACATTGAAAAGTAGGGGACAAAAAGTAATAAGGATGTGCCATTCAGAAAGAAGTAATATTGAGTGTGCCCTGTGATTGCCAAGACTTTCACCTGAAGCCCGCTTGACTTTAAATGTCAGTTTTGGACCATTTAATTAAGACAAGTTTATCTAAAAAAAAATGATTATTTAGAGGACTGAATATCTCACAATTTTCAAATTGTTTTGATAATCTCACCTCCTGGTACTATTGTTAACAGGCTAAATCCAATTCCGATTCTAATAACCAGCAGAAGCCGCACAGGTTTGAATCCTGTTCGTGACGCCAAAGTTATGTGGTGGCCGAGTACTGATGGGATTTCCTTCCCTTACCTTGTCCTCCAGACACGAGTCAGGTTCTTTTTTGGTCGGACATCCGGTGGTCAGGAGATAAATTCTTCAATGAAAGGGACAAGGATTGGACAAAAAACTTGGGTTTATTAATAATGCGGTAAAGATAATTTTGGTAACCCACCGCGCCACTGACCCCTTCAACTCAATGGTAATGACAAAATATTCATTTGATCAACATAGAGCACAATAGCATTTAACATATAATATACAACTGGTGAGTATAAGGCACAATAGCGATAACATCTTCAATAACAATAAATCAATTTTCAGGTAAATCACTTAACATTAACATTCAACTAAAACATTTGGTGCACCAATATTATCCCTGGTAACGTTACCATATTTTACACTCAGTCCTGGGTTGAACTGTGCACAGGAATTTAGTAGAAGTGCTGCACGTGGTTGGGGCCCATAAATTACTTTTTCACTCCAAATAAGCTGATGATCTTTTGTATTACACAGTCTCTTTTGTGTGTACTCACAGACCTCTCTATTTTCTCTCCTCTCACACTGTTCTCAGTACATAGCTCAGTCTGTTTAGTGTGATGTCACAGATCTCTATACTGCTTATTTGTTTTCAGTACTTTCCTTTTTACTCACACCTCTCTTTGGCTCACTTCTTATCTTCTTCTCTTCTTACACTTACTTCACTTTTAATCTGCTTATAGATCACTTTGTCCGATTTTCATTCTGTTCCTATTTTTCTCTCTCAGTCTATGCAGACACAGGGATCTCTCTCCCTCAGAAGTCTAGAACTTTCCTCTTCCCACTGCCTTCTGGGAGTTCACAGTTATTACCAAAGTTAGCGGACTTGTTGCTATGCCACATACTCCTCCTTCCTGTCACCCCCGGCAACCACCAACCACTCCCAACTGTCACTTCTCCCTAAAGAAAATATATATTTATTTATTTTTTTAAATCTTTATAAACACTTTTAACAATTAACAAATTAAATTAACAAATTAAAAACATATAGATACACCCCAGGGTACTCAGATTTTGGGGCACCACAAATGTTTCCCTTGTGTACCTTGTTCAAATCCTTGATATATTTGAAAGTGTCTATCATGCCCCAATTTTCCCTTCTCTGCTCCAAACTATACATATTAAGTTATTTTAGTCTTTTTGGGTAAGTTTTGTGCTGTAGACCATGCATCATTTTAGTTGCCCTTCTTTGTACAGTTTCTTATGTATTTATATCCTTCTGGATTTATGGCCTCCAAAATGGAACACAGTATTCTAGATGAGGCCGTACCAATGACCTATACAGTGGCATTATTTCTTCTTTCTTTCTGCTACTCATTCCTCTCCCTATGCAACCAAGCATCTGAATTGCTTTCTTCATTGCTTTGTTACATTGCTTACCTGCCTTTAAGTCACCTGAGATAGTGACTCCTAGATCCGTTTCCTGCTCAGTAGTTTCCACTATAGTGTCATTATTACTATATTTAACCTTTGGGTTTTTGAGACCCAATTGCATGATTTTGCATTTTTGGCATTAAACTGTAGTTGCCACTCTCTTGCCCATTCCTCTAGTCTACCTAGATCATCAATCATTTATTTAACCCCTCCTGGTGTGTCTACCCTGTTGCATATATTTGTGTCATCTGCAAAAAGGCATACTTTCCATTCAATACCATTTGAAATGTCTCCAATAAAGATATTAAAAAGCACTGGTCCAAGTACAGATCCTTGGGGTACTCCACTGGTAACCTTTACCTTCTGTGAATGTACTCCATTTACTATAACTCTCTGTTTTCTAGCCTGCAACCAAGATCTTATCCATTCCACCATCTTTGAGTCCAATCCCAAGCTTTCAAGTTTATTTAACAGTCTGCAATGTGGGACATTGTCAAAAGCCTTACTAAAATCTACATAAGCTATATCTACAGCCCCTCCTTGATCTACTACTTTAGTCGCCCAGTCAAAAAAGTCTTCAACTCTTTATTTTAAGAGTGTTTCCATCAGTTTTCCTACTGCTGATGTAATGCTCACTGGTCTGTAGTTGCTCGCCTCTTCCTTGTTTTCACTTCTGTGTAGTGGGACTACATTAGCTCTTTTCCAGTCCTCTGGAGTTACTCCTGTAGCTAATGACAGATTGAATAATTCTGTTAATAGTGTTACCAACACCCCTTTAAGCTCTTTTAGTATCCTTGGATGTATCCCATCTGGCCCCATTGATTTATCCACATTCAGTTTTGAGAACTGTGTTAGGACTTTCTCCTCTGTAAATGTACCTGTATCTACCTCATTTTTGTGACTATACTTGCAACTTAACTGTGGGCCCTTCCCTGCTCTTTCTGTAATGAACACTGAGCAAAAATAATTATTAAGATGATCTGCTATTACCTTGTCTCCCTCAACAAGACTCTCACTCTCTGTTTAAAGTAAATGGTCATTCTGTCTCTTAGTTGCCTTAAGTCACGTTATCTTACCTAGTACTTCCCCTTTTCCATATTATCAAACATTGCATTTGAAGGATAAATAAACTGTTGGGAAAATTAGCTATAAGGGATGCATGTGGATTTAACGATACTGTGTAAACATCACAGACATTATTAACAGGATAACATATAAATGTTGTGGATCTGTTTGGATAAAATAAAGTACATTTTCCAAATCATTCCCATATCTAAAGTGTCCAAGGTGGCCTACATAGAGGTCTTATGGCCCACCAGTGGATCCTCTTAAATTATATTCACCCAAAATTAATAATTTAGTTTTATATTAAATATCTTGAGTGAAATCCTATCCCAGTAGATAGTTTAGCTGGTTTTCACTCGATCTGGCAGGCCCTACAAAACCGCCACTTCTCAACTCAATGATTACCTTAAAAAAGACCATGTAAATATATCAATGTAAATGTATCAAGCTGAGAGTTTTCTGGCGGGTTTGAAAAGTGGAGATGTTGCCTATAGCAACCAATCAGATTCTAGCTATTATTTTGTAGAATGTACTAAATAAATTATAGAACAATCTGATTGGTTTTTCAAATACCCCGGAAAACTCTAAGCTTGATACATTTACCCCCAGGTTAGTACAAGCAGGAATAGTGTGGCAGACATCATGGAACTTTCCTTGTTCCTGCCTACCAGGTCTGGTTTCAGACAAGCAGCATGTTGTCCATTAACAACACACTGCATGCCAGAAGCTTCTTGGGGTGATGTGAGCCACAGTGGGCACAAGACCCAGGTCAAGACACCAACACTGAAGCCCAGGTAAGTTCACTAGAGAGAATTCTACTTAGCATAGTGCACCCAAAAAGTATAAGAATATAAATCCCTCTCACTGCATGTCAGAAAGTATTTTACTTAACAGGCACACCAAGTGTCACCAATACAGACAGAACATGATTATCATAGGTAATGCAGATTCATCTCTATTATGTTGTGGCTTTAAGTCTCCTTTTATTTCTAATACAAGAGATCTTATTGTTAATGGTTACAAAAAGCAGTCTTCTTTGTATGAATTGTGCTCTGTCGCTTATTCTCTGACAATGATTTATGCTCTGTAGCTGAGTATTAGTCTATTCGCAAGCTGGCTATAAAAAGAAATAACAAACTACCGACGTATCTACCTCCTTTAACTATATAGTCCAGTTTGAAAAGCTTATTTGTGCTTGAGTAATACTTTAAATGTCAAGCAATGTTTCAATGTTAAGAAGCACTGTAGGTCAATTACAAAACACACCCAAGATGCAGTGCAAAGCACCTTTGTTTTGCACTAATGAGCTTGTGAAAAAATCTTTAGGATGAGCTCTGTGCAAAAGTATAGTACCATCCCTTTCATTTACATATGATTCTAAATTTTCCGCTCATTATACTCTTATGGCTTAAATAATTCATAAGTGAGGGGACATTAGGACCGTTTAAATTTACGTGTCACTTTTATATATGTGAAGCTTTTTATTATGACCCTTAAGATATCCTGCCTAGTATATCAAAAGAGTAAAAGACAAACATTTTTAAAGTAAACTTTAATTGAATAAAAAAAAATCAATCACTTTATTATAATGCAACATTATTATAGACCCTAGGACATCCTTTCACCAGCCAGCCAAGTGGCCAGCATGAGAAAACACTGATTGGCTGGCTAGTGAAGAGATTGGATATAGATAACCCATCTATAATTATCTCTCGTTGGCAGTAGTGAACAGGTGTTGTTTATTTATATTTATTCAATCATTATTATTTTGGTATAATGGGCTAGGATTTTAGGAAACCCTGTCTATTATATTGGAGCCGATGGGGTAGCAGTATAACCACTCCAGGGGTCCCAATCTTGTTGATTATCCAAACACCATTATAGAGACACCAACCCTGTGCTGACCTTGGGCTGGATTTTACTATAGCGGGGGATCCACACTCTTTGTCTCCCAGCTGGGTCTGATCGAGGATTTGGGGACGAAGGCACACTGTTAGTTTTTTAATTATTGTTGCCATATTGTAGTCTAAATGTTTCAGCTGCATCTGACTATATCACTGAGAAACTTGATATAACTAAGGACTGTTGCAAAGAGCTTGTGGACATATGTTAAATTATTATGTTTCGCTATTGAACATTGTGAGTATGGATATCATCATCATCACCATTAATTTATATAGTCCCACTAATTCTGCAGCGCTGTACAGAAAACTCACATCAGTCCCTGCCCCACTAGGGCTTACAGTCTAAATTCCCTAACACACACACAGACAGACAGATACACAGACTAGGGTCAATTTGTTAGCAGCCAATTAACCTACCAGTATGTTTTTAGAGTGTAGGAGGAAACCGGAGCACCCGGAGGAAACCCACGCAAACACAGGGAGAACATGCTAACTCCTCACAGATAAGGCCATGGTCTGGAATTGAACTCATGACCCCAGTGCTCTAAGGCAGAAGTGCTAACCACTTAGCCACCGTGCACCGTGGATATGTTAATGAATTAGTATAAAAGAGAAGCACTACAGTACAGTGGCAAATTCCATCTTTGTGACCATCACAGATAAATGAATATCAGTATACTCAAACTAATATTTAGAACCTCACTGTTTCGAGTTGATAATAACATATTATACCTTCATAGATCATATTGAGGGTACACCAAAGGGAAATTCAATTGCTGGCAATGTGGCGCGCAGACGTCATGCATATTGGCAGCAATCACGGTAGAAATCCTTGATCATTTTTCCTTGTACCACTATGGGGTGCAAGGAAAAATTAACAGAGATTTATGTCAAAGTCTCCGGAACATCTGTGAGACACTTCACGGCTAATTGAATTCTCCCCTAGTGTAGCATTGATTTCATGTGATAAAATTGGAATTATTTTTGAGATTGGACACCTCTGGACAAGAGCAGCTCCTAGGTATGCCACATAAATTAGTTCAATTTGCACAATGAGCGCAGTTTATTTCCTACATCTGGATTAAATTACTTATTATTTATTGCAGGATGGGTAAGAAGGTTCTAAAATAGGATACACTGAGATAATGTGGTAATGCTGTAAAATTATGTATGAAAAGAAATGCTTTATTAAATTATTCTAGTTACAATACCAAAAGTAATTTCATAAGTTTAAATACGGAGTTACATTTGATCAAAATTCACAAGAATATATTTCTTCTATATTTGATGATTAATCCTCTGACACCAGAACTAGCTTTGGTCTATATCTGCAAGATATTTACTGGTACCATTTCAATCTGCTGAGTGTGATACATTTAGTATTCTCAACCTCTCTCTAATCTTTCAAACTATTTTATATCGATTTGTCTACTTGAAGATACAATCCTAACTTGGTAACTCAGCCATGCATGTACAACATTATCAAAATTTTGAGCCTAATATGTGGTGTATTTTCCAGAAGGTGCTTTTAAATCAAACTTGTCAGATGGTCACAGTCAGTCACAGTTGTAGATTTTTTTCTGATGCACAGTGAGTATTACTCCATATTGCACAGTGTTTCAGGCAATTGCTCTGGGCATGCCAAGAAAGGTGGCCACATACACATGCACCTATGCAGATTTCTGTGATTCTGGCACTTATGCCAGCTTGTAACTGGAGAGGCAGGACAAGGAGATGAGGCATGTTCTAACCTAGGCTGGGTACAGTAAGGTTGTGTTCACTCAACTGCTAACAGATGCAGACTGGGGCACAGGAACATATAGTCTTGCCCACAGATTGATTTAGTGGGAGGAGTGGATGGTGGTGAGGCAGTTGTAGAGAAGCTTGGAGGTGGAAAAGAGAAGAGAGATAGGGTATTTGTTAGAGACCCTGGCTTCATTTGACCTTGCGCCATCTTATTATTGTGGAACCCTCGGCTTATGACCCCTGACTTGCCTGATCCTTTTTTTGTCTGATTTTTTTGTAAATCATCCAGTGCCTCCAGACAGCCTATACCTGCCGTCACCTGTCAAACTTGTAAAACCAGAGTCTCTAGCTTCCCATCTTAACCTGGAAATCCAGACGTCCTATATCTGCAGCCATCTATCTAACTTGGAAAACCAGAGTCTTCAGCTTCTCAGCTTAACCTGACAATCAAGATAGTCTACATCTGTAGTCATCTGTCTAACTTGCAAAACCAGTCTCTCTCGCTTCCCAGCTTAACCTGACCATCCAGACTTCCTATATCTGCAGCCATCTAACTTGGAAAACCAGAGTATCAAGCTTCCCAGCTAAAACTGGGAAGCTTGAGACTAACCTTACAACCCACACCCGCAGTCATCCTGTTGTGCCTCCAGCTTCCCAGCCAAATCTGCTTACTTTGACTAATCTGTAACTACAGTTAACCTGTTTTGCCAGGTATTCAGTACTCTTGTTCCTCAGATAACATCCAATAGAAGGCCCAGAACAGGCTCTTCGGGTTAAACTTCCTTGATCCTGTTTCAACTGTTCTATTGACTTGTGTTAGTTGCCTTATTATTTACTGCATCTCATTTTTACCTGTGTGATCTGTGTTTAAAATAGCAGGAAAAAAAGAAAAGGAAAAGCGCTGAACCAAGATATATTTAAAAATATAGATTAAATACTAGTACAATATAAAATAAATCATTAAAAGCATAAATAAAAACATAGATATGTTTAAATATATCTGGTCTCAGCGCTCTTCTTGTTGTTTTTTTCCTGCTGTTTATATACTTGGGTACAGAACCCATGGTTAGAGAGCTGCAGTCCAGATAAGCAATGTTTATTAAACTGGTTCATTGGTGCTCATTCGTTTGTTCATTTGTATTAAAATAAACCACTTGGTTTCATTTATATTCTCTCCATGGTCTTCATATTTGTAATTTGATGTATCACCTTCAGCACCTGTGGCGCCTGAAGCATCATCATCCTCCTCTTCCTTTCAGCATAGTGGTGCTAGGATACAATAACAGGTTGTCCACAGGAAGGCTATTCCCTGACTGGCTTCACAAAGAAACATACCAGTATCAATCTGATGGAAAAATCAGGAATGTCATAGCAAAATGTCTCACCCTGCTAAGACTCTCCTCAGAATTCCTGATAGCCGATAATAGAGCAAACATTGTGTGTGCATTGCAACTGGGTGAATTTCAACCATGCTTTCCACACACAACAAGTTTGGTGGTGGAGAATTTCTTAAAAAATGGTCAGTGCAGGAGATTTCTGGGCATTTTCGGCATTCAGCAACCGCATTGTACATTGAACATAGAACATTGCAGCAGCTGCAAAAACATATAATGTATAAGGAGGAATTTATATGCTTCAGTGACTATAGGAAGGTCAACAAGCCATCAAGACCTACCCATCAAACCATGAGAAAGGGGGGATATGTTACCTTACTCCAGAACACTTGAGAATCCTTTCAGTTTTATGCATGCTACTCAAACCATTTGAAACTGTAACAAATGAAGTGAGTTCAACACTGCTAGCCTGAGTCAAGTCATACCCCTAATCAAACTACTGAAAAAGCAGCTGGGGAAGCTGAATGAGGAGCTGAATGTAAGCAATTTTGCTAAATATTTTGGATTTGTAGATCAAGTTCTTTATTCCCTTTACCAGGACCCAAGGATTTAAAGCATTTTGAAATTGAATCACTACATTTTGGCAACCATGTTTGATCCTAAGTTTAAGTCATATGTCATATCTTTCTTTCCAACTGACACAAATCTTTACAGATGCAAAGCTGTCAGCACAAGTTGCTCATGACATGTCCCCTGCTTCAGCTTCTCAGAAAAATGCTACTGCCAGAAAAAACTTACATTTTTTAAGTCACAATGATGATGACACAACACAGCAGACCAATATGAAAGGTTATTATGACATCTGGTCTGGCTTAAAAGAAATGCCCAAATATATTGACACAACTAACATGTTTTCATAAGATACACCTTGTTATAGTAAAATAGGTTGGGTATGATTTGGCAACACTGAAAATGTCGAAGTCATACTGTCAACACTGTAATGGTCTACAGTCAGACTGACTACATGTTCATTGTGTTAACGTGGTTAAAATGCTGAGTAGTTGTTCTGTCGACAGTCACAATGTCAACATTCAAAGAGAAATGCAATACAGCATTGTACTACAAGCACCAGCATGCCCAAACTGACAGCCTGGACTTGCTAGACATGTAGTGCACTAAGGCCACATGGTGTGTTTAATATCAAATATATATTTTATTATGGTATGAGCCCTAGTGCTTTCCGCACAGGGGAGCGGTCCACTTTTTTTTTTGCAGACTCCATCTCCCTTGAGAATACAGCCCCCTGCTGACCAACCTTAGACTGGTGGCACTATAGCTGGGGAACCACATTGCTGGTTCCCCTGCTATAGTGCCACCAATCCCTTCACATCTGGGTGCAGGCCACCTAGGTCTATGTTCTTTTATACAATATCTATTGATGCCTCTGCTATCTCATATAATGAGCTTTTTTTACTGCCTTTCTACAATGCGTCACACATGCTGTATAACATTTAAAATATTGTGCCCATGCTCTTTCTCCCACCACTTCAATTCTGGGTGCAGACCACCCAGGTCTTTTCTAAAATGTGTATTGATGCTGCTATCCGTCCGATGAGCTTTTATTACTGCTTCTCTACATTGTAACAGATGCTGTCTAATGTTGAGAATTACAAATAAGGTAGTGGTCTTTCTCCCACCATTTAACTTCTGGTTGCAGCTCACTTTCGTCTATCTACTTGTCTAAAATGACTATTGATGCCTAAGGATATTTTATAACTGTCTCTCTACATTGTGACACGCATACTGTCTAAAGTTGAAAATATTGCGTCCGCGGGATTTCTCCCACCATTTCATTTCTGGTGAGGCCCACCTTGGACTATCTTCTTTTCTAAAACAACAATTCTATCAGCCAGTGCTCTGCCACTATGTTTCATAGAAATCATATCTTTATTAAAATGCTATGTATTTGTGCCGCTGCTCAGTTACTATTTGTAGCCAGCCAACTTGCTGCATCCTTTGCCCAATATTGGTGAAAATATTGACAGTTGTGAGGTGGTCATTATAAAATAAACTATAAATGAATATCAATGACATTAATACTAATGTTTGAATAATTACAGCTGACAATAGCATGCTTTTACCAGTTTCACATTTTTTAATGAAATCCAGATCTAAAACCATAACCAAAACACATGAGCATTTTTGAGCATGAACATTTACAGAACCAAACCTAAACCAAATCATAGGGGTCTGCACAAATCTAATTTAAAATGCCAACATTCTAATTCGGTAAACATGAAAATATGAGGTTTGTAGTGCTTTGAGTTCCATGAGACAGTTGTGCACATGTCGTACTTATCTGCATTAGCTCAGAAGCAAAGTTTTCCTGAAATCTATCTTAAAATGGTGTCAACTACAGATACAGAACATATTTAGTTACATAGAAAAATATCAGTTATTTAGGGTGTATTTTTAAATAACTTTTTATTAAGTATTATTTTTGATTTAACACAAGGGATAGGGGTACAGAAATGAAGAGGTGAATGCAAAGGAGAGTTGGAAATATCCCTATAATGTACATAACCAGAAGATAAAAAACATTGTCCGTTTGTAGGAGTCTCCAGGTGGAGAGGCGCACCATTTATGGGGAGAATGTTAAGACAAAGGAGGAGGGGGTGTTTAATGAGGGGTTCAGGCTGACCAGGTATTGCTGTGGATATAGTAGTAATATATTCCAGCTGGTATATTTGCCAAGCCTGTTTTTTGACAGAAGGAAGGGATGAGATAATGTGAGGGATATAATAATTATTATTATTATTATTATTATTATTATTATTATTATTATTATTAATAATAATTATTATTATTTTATTTATAAAGCTGCACAGAGGATATCTAGTAATTCATATCAGTCCTTGCCCTATTGGAGCTTACAATCTAAATTATTTGCCACACCCATAGACTAGGGTACATTATCCAGTTAAGCTACCAGTTTTTGGACTGTGGGAGGAAACCAGAGCAAACCCACATAACATTGAGAAAACAAATACTATGGCAACATATTGCCCAAGTGAGTAGGTACAATATAAAGCTTTAAGGGGCATATTCAATTGTTGGCGTTACCGGCCAAAGTAACATGGCTCGCGCACTATTACCGTCAATGCGGTAATAGTGTGCGTAAATACCATAATTACGGTACCTTTCACTCTGGATTTCAGCTTGGGGCCATCTTTTCCATTGGGCACGATGGGCAGGTGCCCGGGGGCCCCATGGGCAAGGGGGGCCCCATAGGCAGGGCTCTTAATTGGAATATATAATCCTGCAAAAGAAAAAACCTGGAAAAAAAACCTTCAAGGGTCACTGAGCAAATACATCTATCTATCTCTATCTCTATATATCTATATCTATATCTGTATCTCTATACATCTATATCTATATATATCTATATATGTAGGGGCCCCGGTGCACTGCTTTGCCTGGGGGCCCATAATGTTGTTAAGATGGCCCTGTTTCAGCTCGCAGCTCAGGGAGCTGCGAGCTGACATCCGACTTAGCATTACCGTAATAACGGTAATACTTTTTACGCCACAGAAAACGGGAACAATTGAATATGCCCCTAAGTGTGTTTAGAGGTACAGGCTATCTGACACGGAAGAAGAGAGTATGAAATGTAGTCTGGCATGCAGGCTTTATAATGTTTAGTCTTTTAAATAAGACAGAATAGGTCTGTTAAAACTGTTTCTAACCTAGTTTTCTAATATATCTCTCTTTGCACATAATATTTCTGTAACATTAGCAGCTCACATGGTACTGAGTGGGCAAATCTAAAGCTGAGATGGTTGGACACATCTTTCCAAAAATACATTACAGATCTGGTCACAACATGTTCACTCAAAATAGCAAATGCTGTATTTGCAAAAAAAAAAAAAAAGGATGTTGAGACAAATGCAATCTGTAAGAAGTAGCGTTCAGTACCTGGAATATTTTCTGATTTTTTTTTAAACATGAATTTGTAATGCTGTGCTATATTTGTAAACATATAAAAAATAGATTGTGCATGCAAAGGGACTGAAAGAACTGGAGAAAATGGATACAACTAACAAATAGATTTAGACATAAAAAAATCATGTCATTTATGTAAGGTTGTAAATAGCTTATAAAAGAAAATTAATAAATATAATATAATCCCAGCTAAAATGCCCCTTATGTTTTTTATATTTTAATTCCAAACCTACAGTACCCCTTTCCTGGCCGTCTATGCTAAATGTACTTTACAGTATCTATTCTTACAGAGTAAGTAAAGGGACTATTTTACATTAGCTGACATCAATTTGATCAAAAATCTGTGTATTACTGAACTGCATAATGTACATGAAATAACTGGGGTCAGGCTCGGACTGGCCTGCAGGGCAGCAGGACTATCCACCGGTAGGCCCCGCCACATTATAGCCACGCCCCCTCCGTTGTAAGGGAGGAGCTAAGAAAACAGCTGACTCCTGACTTGCATACCATTCATCTTTTGGACATACGCGAGAACAGGAAGGGACAGATGCGTTCCACAGTGGAACGCAGGCACCTTCCTCTCCAACAGTAACAAGCACGGACCACGAGAAACATCCTCTGATTTCAGCACACTGGGTACCTGGCCACCATCTCTATATACATCAAAACTGCAAGTAAACAAAGTTAAATTTGAAAGCATCGCAGCAATAACCATGTGATATATGTGGACAGTGATCTGAATATTTATATTGCACTAGCATAGACTTAAAGAAATACCAATTCCCATCTACTGGACTTGTGTGCTATGAACATTATTTTATTGAGATATCAGTGACTGTGTTATATCTGGATCAATGCAGTATTTATACCCACTGCCATTTGCCTCCCAGTAGCTAGACTAGTCCAGGTCTATATACCTAGGTTTGTCTGATTTTTTTTATGTATGTTCAATTGATGCCATACCATATGTATGTATATAGAAATCAATGCCTCATAATATAAATACTGTGGTTTAATTGGAGTATTTTATTTGTCTATATTAATGTATTTTTATGTATTTTAACCAGGATTCAATAAATTGTGATAAAACTAACATTAAATGTTATCCCACTAATTGAACCGAGCCTCTTGCTCACAGCCTAATACAAGATATAGAAAAATACGAATTGTATTCTAGATAAAAGCATACAAATTTTATTATTAGCATTACACTTGGAATAATAAGTGCGCAGTCAGCCTGTCATTTTAAAAGAGAAGGATGAGCACACTACATTCTTTATATACTACACTATGGTGCTAGCTGTCCTTCGTGGGCTGACCACTCTCCCTTTAGTGTCTGGTCTCGCCTCTATGATGGCTGGCCACACCCCCTCTGGTGGGCCCCTAGCGTTGCAGTCCCCCGGTGGGCCCTTCATGCCCCAGTCCGACACTGACTGGGGTGTTTTTCAGAGCTCTGCAGTAGGTTGCCTTGTTATTAGTGAGATCCTTCTAACTTATGCATGCCTACTTTTCATACCTATCCTCAGCAAGGGCCATGGTGGGTATGAAAAGAAAAGTGGGGTGCTACCTGATGATGTAGATAGCCTCATTAAGTGGGCAGAGAGAAGCGTACACTGATGCCAAGTGCGATCTCATGCTTTCCGTTGCAGAAGAACTGTCTGCTCTTTTTGGAGTCAGGGCGTCAATTCAGGAAACTCCCAGACATTTCTAGGGAGTAGGCAACTATGCTCTAATTAAGTAAGCAAACACAGACTAACAGCTGGAAGATTTGTTTTTCAGGAAACCACTGTTAATTCATATGCAGAGAAAGGGACAGTGATCAATTTCACTTTATTTGCATAAAAATATACAAAAAACAGACATAAAGACATTACATTCAAATGTACTGTATCTCAGCGCAGCCCAAACATAACATAAATCAGTCATAGTTTATAGTACAGTACAAGACATGTGGCATACTATGTGTTATCCTACACTATACATCAAGTATTGCACTATTCATTCATCACTTAAACAAGGCAATGGTTCCAACAAAGAAAAATAGGTATGAAGGGGAAAGGGGTGAGGTGAATATGGTAAAGGAGAGTAATCACAGTCCTAAAGCTTGATAGACAAATAAATATAATATATTCTAACTCTTGCACATTTTGTTTTATGTATGCTTGATGTTATACTGTGTACCTGTTCTTATTCTATATGTACCATGGTTGTCAACCATCAGTAAAATGTACGGACAGTCAGTAAAAAAATTGTTCACATTAATAAGAGAACAAAGAGATCAGCAAAAACACAACAATACTAAATGTTACTTAGCATTCGCACCCACACCAATGGATTTTGGTCTGAATAGTGACAATATCACTCTATTTTCAGTTTCATCTTCTCTTTTTCCTATAGATCGTACTATCTTAACTTTTTGATACATATTAGAATTATATAAAATGTTAGTAAAAAATGTTGAACATTAGTAAATATTTATAAAATTCTAGCATCTATGCATACAACAATGTTTCTTGTGCTTAATGTAATCCTAAGGGGTAAATGTATCACGCTGCAATTTTTTTCAGTGATTAAAATCGCCGTAAATCGCGAGAAATCACCGGCAATTTTATGTGCAGAGTCGCCATATGTATTAATCTGCAATTTTGACATTCCAAAATCCAATCTCTGGCAAATTTTGTTGATTTTAATACACGTATCCCACCCATGTTTTAATCAAACTCACCGGAGATTAAACACAAACTCGCCCTAATTATTTTACAGGGGCCAAATTATTTTATGAATAAATTATATCAATTTCATTATTGATTATATATAAGGTATTTTGCTATTTTATTTTAATATATTATAGTGGCTTACTATTGCATTACCAGTGGGGCAATAAATATGTTTTTCTGGTGTGGCAACACTTAATATTTCCAGATGGGGACACCATTTAAAGTACATACTTGGGGCACTACAAGTGGCAGCATGCACATGAGCACTTGTAGTGTCACAAGTATGTAGTTTAAATGGTGTCCCATCCAGAAATATGAACATCATGCGAGAAAAAATATTGCCCCACTGGTAATTGATAGTAAGCCAATATAATAAAATGTAAATATATAAATATATATATATATATATATATATATATATATATATTCATTACAGAAATTTGCACCCATCAGGCCTGATTCATTAAGAAACTTAAATTAAAAAGTTTCTTATTTCAGTCTCCTGGACAAAACCATGTTACAATGTACAATGCAAGGGGTGCAAATTAGTTTTCTGTTTTGCACATAAGTTAAATACTGACTGTTTTTTCATGTAGCACACAAATATCAACTTTAAATTTCAGTGTACAAATAAGCTATCAAGTATTTGTGTGCTACATGAAAAAACAGTCAGTATTTAACATATGTGCAAAACAGAAAACTAATTTTCACCCCTTGCATTGTAACATGGTTTTGTTCAGGAGACGTAAATAAGAAACGTCTTAATTTAAATTCCTTAATGAATCAGGTCCATCATGTGTAGGCATTGAATTTGCACTTGGTAAGGGACATATTTCAAAGATAAGTGTATGGCAAAATAAGATGCATCTCAAGGGGAAATGTTGCTTAACGTGCATCTAATGCCCCTTACTATACTATAATATATTTGCACCTGAATGCCCCTTATCTGCCTCTTGAAGTGCAAGACGCTGCAGGTGTTAGATAAATGCATCTTAAAATAATGATGCAATTTGGGCATATGGGCAGTGCAACACATTTTACAAAACTACAATATTCTAAACCACTTACATCCAACTTTATATTAAACAAATGCAAATAGGTAGATGCATACAGATGTTCAACAGAAATGCCAGTCACCAATGCCTGTTTTTGTCAGAGGATGATAATGCTGAAGGCTAAGAATAGCCACAGGCACTTTACTCACCAGCAGTTACAAAAGTTATTCTGCTATCCTAGGTATCAACTGTTCCCCACACCTCTTTTTTTATTGTAAAAATATGGCCAGGTCCTAGTCTTCTGTTTCATTTCATTGCAATTCATTTTTGTGTCATGATCCCCTCAGTGTACATTAATATGTAATATGTTGGTGCTTTATACCTAAAAGATAATACTAATAATAATAAAAATATTAATAATAATAATAATAATAATAATAATAATAATATAGCACATACTGTAGACTGATTAAAAAACATTACAGTCTCCTGGTAGATTGATGAGCTTGGATCTATTGCAGTGACTGTCTCACAGAGTGTCACAAACAATAATAATAAAATAAATAAATAAAAATAATAATAATTTAAGAATAGCCTGTGTCAGCGGGGGAAGAGTTTCACTCGGTGTCAGCCAGAAAGATTGGGGAGTTCAGAGGGGAGGTCTGGTTGGCGGGGGCCGCCAGTTCTTAGGATGTCCAGTCAAAATAAGTGCTGCAGTGTGGAAGACCCTGGCCAGCAGGTGTCAGCTGCGCAATGTGTTGTAGGTCTCACCGAAGAGGGTGTCAGACAGCCAGCGGGGATATCACAGGTAACAGGTGAGAGGGTCCGGCAGTTGGGGACTGGATCACTCAGCAATTGAGCTTGAAATGCGAACTTCCCTCCCTCCTTGTGCTCATCCTAAGCGGCGCCTAAATGAATCACTACTTTTTAACAATGAAAATGTTCTTGAGGTCACCAATGCATTAAAAGATTACGTCAGTCATAATGCCACTTCGGAGATTCCACAATTAATACTATGGGAGGCACATAAAGCTACTTTGCATGGTGTCTTGATTAATTTGGCAACAGCCCGCAAACATGCGGAAAAAGACCGTATTAACACTCTTGAAAATCAAATAACTGATATTACCACCCAGCATCACCAATATCCCAATAAACGCACATATCAAAAGTTACTCCCCTTTAAAGGTCAATTAAATGAAATACTCTCTAAAACAGCAGCTACCACCCTTCAACGGGTTCGTCAACAATTTTATGAAAGAGGAAACAAGGCAGACACTATCCTTGCACACAAACTTAAGATGCGCCGCAAACGTAATCAAATGCTGTCTCTAAAAGCTGCGGATGGCTCCCTATTATACGACCCGAAAATCATAGCACAAAGATTTCGAGATTTTTATGCTACGCTATACAATCTTCCATCAACAACTACCGATCCCACACAACTGAAAAATGACAGAAACAAATACCTCCATACATGTCATCTCCCCAAACTTTCAGAAGCACAACTGGAATCCCTTAACACAAATATTACATCAGAAGAAATAATACAGACCATCAAATCTCTCAAGAGGCGTTCAGCTCCTGGTCCCGATGGCTTCACTGCATTTTATAATAAGAAATTTCGAGCTTCCCTGATACCCATGCTCCTAGGGTTGTTCAATGCCATACTCTCCGGTGAAAACTTCGATGGGGCTACTACTAGAGCAGTGATAGTAGTAATACCCAAACAAGATCGAGATCCTACAAATGCAGGCAACTACAGACCAATATCATTACTAAATGTAGACTTGAAATTATTTGCTAAAATTTTAGCTATAGATTGGGCAAAGTATTGCCCTCACTCATACACCCTGACCAAGTAGGCTTTGTACCCAACAAATAGGCTTTAGATAGTACCAGAAGACTTATCGATCTTATTCACTATGCTAACCATTCTGCCCTTCGTGCTCTGGTGGTGGACTTAGATGCTAAAAAAGCATTCGATTGAATAGTCTGGCCATTTATGCAGCAAACACTGGTGGGCATGGGGATCCAGGGGGCTTTTTGTACAGGCATCTCAGCCTTATACTATAATCCTTCGGCCGTGGTCCCGACGAATCGCTATACCGCCTTGCCTTTCTCAATCAAAAACGGCACCCGCCAGGTCTGCCCTCTCTCACCCTTGCTTTTCGCCCTGATCATGGAGCCCATAGCGGTGCGAGTCCGACATAACTCGGATATTTCTGGGATCAAAATATCTACACACGAACATAAGATTGCTCTTTACACAGATGATGTCATTCTGACTGTAGCCAACCATCACATATTTCTACCTAACGTATTCCAAGAAATAGAAAAATGCAGATCACTTTCCAATTATAAAATAAATACAGATAAATCTGAAGTATTATACTTGAATATGACACCAACTTCAGTCCAAACACTTAAAACAAATGATCAATTCCACTGACACGTAAACTTAAATATTTAGGGATCTATCTCACAAAAACATACTCTCAACCCTATGCAGCCAACATCCCCCGTCTTTTAGATTCCATTAACTCAACCATCAGCCATTGGAATAAACACCTTATATCTTGGTTTGGCCGCATCACCACTATCAAGATGAATATCCTCCCTAGACTACTATATATGTGTCAAACACTACCTATACACACACCCGCCCATATTATGACTATTTTACAACAGACCCTCACTAAATTTATATGGGCTGGACGTAAATCCAGAATCCACATGCGGATGCTCCACAGACATCAAACTTCAGGAGGACTCGGTGTTCCACACCTACGGAAATACTACCAAGCCACTCACCTTTCCCAATGCATTACATGTCATTCACCTCCCTACCAGCGAATATGGACGCAGATTGAATCAGATTTACTAATTTTTTTTTCACCCTATGCTCTCTTATAGACACCTCCAAAACAGAGATCCCCCTCAATCTCCAAAACCCCCACAATTAAATTCTCTCTTTTATTTGGGACCATGCCACACGTATTTTACTCTCCAGCCACTCTCTATTATCTCCTCTGTGGAACTCAACCTCCTTCCCTCCAGGCCAGGACCACCGTTTGTTTCATCATTGGACGAACCATAATTTATTATTCGCCTGGAATCTTGCTCCCATGCGAGTTTTCCCCACCTTTGAAGCATTCAACCTTTACCAATACCTCCAACTCCAACATTTCTTTAACTCACTCAAACTCCCTCTGGCCTCGGACCAGTGCTCACCTTTTGGATCCCTCTGCCATAGTTCCCTCTGTCAGAAAGGTCTAATCTCAAACTATATATCAAATTCTGCTACGACACAATCAACCTCTCAAAGACCCACACAAACTAGCTTGGGAAAAAGACACGGGTGAGACCCTGGATCTGAAAGAATGGTCCAATATGAAATCAAACTTGGCAAAAGCATCAATCTCAGTCAAAATGAAAGAAAGCGTTTATAAAATTTATTACAGATGGTATTGGGTCCCCACACGTATCCACTCTATGTTCCCTACATCCTCTGATCTCTGCTGGCAAGACTGTGGTCATGGAGGCACCCTGCTGCACATATGGTGGTCCTACCCAAAAATATGCCCTTTCTGGAGAGCTATCCACACACTTATAACATGCATAACTGACGCTAACATTCCTGATACATCACTATACACGCTTCTGCCTAGAACTATCCCTAACATTTCCTACCCTACTCAGAAACTGATACGCCATATCCTTAACGCTGCAAATTGCCTAGTCGCAGCTTGTTGGAAACAACATACTGCACCCTCGCTGTCAGAGACTATCCAAAATATATGGGCAATTTATCGTATGGAGTGCATAACGGCCACATTACATGACACTTCAACTAATTTTCCTAACGTATGGACTCCCTGGACAAATTGTTACGATGCGTTCCCTTCCATGTCCATCACCTAATCCTTACTACGGGATACTGACAACCCCCCCTCCTCCCTCCTATAAGCAAATATTTATAGAAGGGAATATTGAATTGTTTATTGAAGGGACAATGTAACCGTATGGTCCAGTACCCTAACTTTTTAGCACATTTTTATATTGTACGTGCAGGGTCAACTTTAACTTTTGTTTCTATTGTATGTACTGCAAATTTGCAAAATGAAAATGCAGGTGTGGGGAACAGTTAGTACATAAGGTAGTGGAATACCAATTGTAGCTGCCGGCATAGAAGCTGTGGAGGCTATTGTAAGGCAGCAGCATAATCAGCCTCCAATAAAAAAGCAGCTGTTGGCGACAGGGGTGTGATACGTTTGGAATGAGGAGAGAGAGTGCCAGTTAAAGTTAAGAAACATGAATTTGTCATTGTAGAAATCATAGAACACTCAGCTCCTGGCAACCTTGACTGACCATCACTATTTATCTTAAGTGAACCTGCTTCTTCTTCTACTTATAGTTAAGAATAAGAAGAAATCAAAAGCTCTTGAAATATAAGTGAAAACTATAATAAAGGTGAAACAGAAAAAAAAATATTGAGAAACTTAAACCGAGCAAAAATAGTCTGCAACCATGGGAACCACATACAGTATCCTCAAAATATACATGTTTTAATACCCCTTCCTGCACAAACATTTTGCCAATAGCTATCCAAATGTGACTGAAAATAATAATTCAATTTCTAGTACAAGACTTTATTACTTTTAAAATAATACACAAATAGATATAACCAATCGGAAAAGCCATTTTCACAATATATGCAGGACCCCTTAAATCTTTACAGAGTTAACTGTGCGTGCACTTCATATACAGACTACACTGTCTATCTAACAACACTACTCTTTGAATATAAGGGAATAATATGGTACACAGACCAAGCAAAAACAAAATAAAAATAATATTATACATTTGTCTGTTGCCCCATAAACTGTGCTTTCCTCACACTATATGACAGATACAGCCCTACAACTCTACCAGAGAGACTGTATTTTGAAATCATTTAAATTTATAATTCAGTTTGGGGCTTCAGCTTTATGGTACAACTAGTTAGGATAAGTTGATCCAAAATGCCCACTCATAAACATTATAAATTTGCATTTCGACATTATATGTACAAAAATCCATTTTATATGCAATTATCTACTGGCACAGCAATGGATTGTGAGATGAATAAATGTCTGTGCCAGCTTGGAAATAACATTATTGGCTTGTATATCTGCTGGAAGGCACCAATATCAATATAGTATTTAGTAACTAAATATTCACTGATAGCAGAATTACTTTCCTTACCGCTTTCAAATTTCATTCTACACACGACCAAGGCACATGTATGTATTTTCACAACTTTTATTTAATGTGTTAAATGGTGATATAATAATTTAATTATATATGTGTGTCTTGGCCCTAACATCTAACAGATGTATTTTATTTGAGAGTGTAATAGCAAAATTAAAAAAACAATATGCACGTTTCACAGGAATAGTAACTATTGTTAGTGTGCTTGTACTTTCCTACGATAATTGTACAGGACAGTTTGGTCCAAGGTGTGCATGCAACATGGGAAAAGCTTTGAACGCCAAAGGATTTTGAGTGGGCCCTGGTTACACACTGAACATCAATGGGTGAGTGTTTCAAACAACATTGTGATGAAATTTAACCAATTGGTAGTCCATATGGAATTGAGAATTTGACATTAAGGCTCTCACTAAGTATAACCACACTCACTCACCATACAGCCACGTCTAGTTCAGCGTTTCCCAACTCTAGTCCTTGAGAACTCCCAATAGGTCATGTTTTGAGGATTTCTGTCTGTGGGAACAGATGGGATAATTTCTGACCTGACCAACTAGATGTAACTCACGATTAAAGAAAACCACAAAATATTACCTGTTTAGGCTTTTCAAACACTGGATTTGGGAAACATTTCCCTGGATCTTGATTTCTGAAGACATGGGAGAATCACTAACTTATCTCTCAGTGACAATGGGCTTGATTCATTAAGGAAAGTAAGGCAAAAAAGGGAGTAAATGTTCTCCTGGGTAAACCATGTTAGAATGCAAGGGGTGCAAATTACTGTATTAATTTGCACATACGTTAAATACTGGCAGTTTTGTAATCTAGCAGACAAATACTTGATCGCTTTATTTTTACAGTGAAATTTAAAGTTGATCTAGTACATTCCCTACCCCAACTATAAAACTGTCCCCACATTTTAAATTTACCTCCCCCTCCAATGCAACATGGTTTTGCCAAGGTACAAAGTTGCTCCTTTTTTTCCGCTTTACTTTCCTTAATGAATCAGGCCTAATATCTCTGAAATCTCACTCTGTGGCTGGAATATACATATCCTTACATTACTGTTTTATTGCCACCTCTAGCATACACAGGAATCAATAAACATTCCTTAAATCAACCTTCAGTAGACTTATGCCTGTCTTGTAACTACTGGCTGATTTCTCTGCTCCAATATTACTACAATTTGACATTAAACTACTATATCACTGTGTACTCCATTTGTAGACTGACTATTTTTCTTGCCTGTAACACATTACTGGAGGAATCAACGTGACTTTTGCTCTGTAGACTCCAATAAAACTGCTTACAAAATGTAACTAATGAAACTCACTCTGCCAAATTCAAGGTGAGTTATCCACCACTTTCCCTAGATCCTCTTTTGCTCAAGTTCACGTCTTTATTTATTTGTGTATTAATTTATTTACTGTTATTGAGACATTATCTTTGATGTGGGCAATAATTGTCAGATTTCCCTGAATTGACCTTCTGTATTGACCACGATATTTAAATGTTTTTCAGCAATCTGAACATGGATGTCTTAAAAGGGAATCTCCTTTAAGTTTTCAGACTTATTAGCTTGCAGGGTATTTCCATTGCAACTACAGTATTATACAATATGATTTTTTTGTGTGCTATTATGGTATTTAAGATGTTTTACCTGTTGCAGTTTGTGTTTTTCGCCAATGACTTTCCAGCTTGGATTCTTTGTTATTTAACATTCTTCTGCTGAGTGAGGAACTCTCAAGAATTTAGTAATTGAACAAAATCAGAAGTCACATTATTATTGTAGTGATAAACTAGAGAGTCAGGTTACAGTAGGTGCCCATTAGCTCTGTGAAATTCAGCTTACTTATGGTCTGAGTAGTAAGTTCGTGGGCTGCAGATGCTAAAGTTAGTATGAGACCAGACCATTTATAATATAAAGATGATCCATGCCCATTTTATGTTTGTTATAATATCTGGCATTTAAGTCTCAAAAGATGAGCCTTCTAGAGTACCTTAGGACTAGTGATAGCATGTGGACGGCAGTAAGTGATGGCTGAGATTTGGATTTGCTCTGTGCCCTACCTCCCACATAGTTATCTTCTCACAAATATAATATAGTTACAAATTTGTAAAGGTAGTGGGAAATTACATGGTAGTTCAATCATCGCAACAAGGACAGGGTTGTTTAAAAGATCTACTGAATACCAACAGTTTGGCTGCTGAACCCAGTCAGTTTACTATCATTGCTGTTGCCATCTCTATTTTGGTGATCATTGCTCCTCCATAGTGGCAGCAGCTGCCGTAAAACATGGGGAACAAATGTCCTGCAGCAAGTACGATACTCAAGAAAGGCAGCAGATGATCCACAGCTAGTTCAAGCTGGTGGATAACCACAAAAGTGCCCATGCAGAACGAAAGTGACTGCCTTCTCTAGAACCAGAACAGAAAGGAGGTTCCGTTAAGATAAATGGTGACGGACAGTTATGGTTCCCAGCAGTTGACTGTTTTAAGAATAGTCCATGCTCCATGTCTTCACTTTGCACTGTCTCTCCTCATTCCAACCGTATTATTGCTTTACAGTAGCTACACCCGATGTCTTCACCAGCAGCCACTACTGGTATTCTGCTACATTATGTATCAAGTATTACCACACCTTTTAAATTGTAAGCAGGTCATATTTACGTTCTGTATCATGTCTTTGTAAGTAATTTGTGTCATGATCCCCTCAACAGCGCTTTATAAATCATTATTTTCCTACAGATAATTGTGCGGCTTCATATTATAATAACTTGAATCCACCAACAGAGAGACATTTGTGTTTAAGAATGGATTTAAAGCAGATTGCTACACCCTTATGAGCAGCAGAAGTGATTGGAATGGAGCATGAAAGAGTAACTACAAACGTAATTTATGCTATGTCGTATGATGCAATATGGGTACTTATTAGGGGTGTGCACCGGGCACTTTTAGTGTTTTGTGTTTTGGGTTCTGATTAGCTTGAGGTTTTGGGTTCTGATTTGTTTTGCCAAAACAGCTGACGAAAGGTTTTGGTTCTGATTTAGGGTTTTGGGTTCTGATTTATTTTTAAAAAAGCATAAAAAGCACTAAAATCCATTTTTTGGGGGTTTTTTACACTCCTACGCTATTTTTAACCTCAATAACCTTCAATAACAATCATTTCCACTAATTTCCAGTCTATTCTGAACACCTCACACCACTGGAAATCAAAGAAAAATCACAGCAATCTTGCTCAATAATTGAGCATTGTGGCATGATGTGTGGTTTGTTTTGTTTTTCCATGCGCTATTGATTTCTTTGATCATGAAACCATTTCCTTGAAGGTTAGTGGTGCACTGGGATCCCTATACCATCCTATAGGGGCTATATACAACAATGTCTGTAAAAAAGCTTTTAAATTCTCAGTTAAAATTTTAGCCATTAATCTCTATCTTTTTTAAGTCACTATTTTCTCTATATCATTTTACAGGGTTGGTTTTTATGTATTAAATTACTTCATTTGTACACTTTACACAACATACTAATGCAATCACCTAGGATAAATATATACTTTGCAGATATAAATTATTAACTAGTTCAAGCTTCAATGTGTCTGGGAATGACACAAAAGCATAAAAACAACACTGAACATAGGATAAACTTCAGATTTAGAAATAGCGTTAAATAAAAAAATAAATTAAAAATAATTGCAAGAAAAAATTGCCTGCAGATTTTGCATCTCTGCCCCTTATACATCCCCCAGTCTCTTATCTCTGCTTCCCTTAATACATAGATAGGAGCATGTTGTGAATGGTGTGATCCCTGTGCACTATGTTCTGTCAGTGTTAGAGTAGCACACCAGGGAGAAAAGGAATGAAGGTGCTGGAGAAATGTTAAAATGGGTGTTTTTCACGTCGGCACTTAAGTTTCAGAAGCACTTATTCCTAATATTTATTGCAGATGGAAAAATGTGGGCACTTTTAAACCTTAAGCTTATTATGAGCTTTTGAAGCACTCTGTGTGAAAAGACCTGTTGAAATAGTGTTTTTAGTGAGCACTTTGGACATTTGTCCAAAATGCTGCTGTCTGCATTTAAAAACACTTGTGTGCCATCCTCCACATTTTATAGGACTTCAACATTTTGGACCTTCTTTGAGCAATACATCTTACTGCAGTCTGTGAAATGGAAGACACTGCAAAAATGGGGCTTCTAAAGCATTTTAATTCGCTCAGATGCACCAATTGTAATTCAGCTCTACAAAGAAATATACCAAATAATTGTACAAGATTTGTAGTGCAACTGGAAAAATTGAATGGAGCAAACTCTCCCTTTGTTCCAATTGTTCCAGTCATTCTGTAACTTACATAAACAGACACCTCTCGAGGTCTATAAATTCCACCTACCAGGGCATATGCAAACAATTTGGGACTAATGTGGTAAGCTCCTGTATAACCTTTTTATGTTCTTAAATCTCAATAAAAATTTATTTTGAAAAAAAAAGTTACAGGACAAAAGGACACAGCACTACTAAACCCAACCTTCCTCTTCCCTGATCTCAGCCCGACTGAAGATGACGGCGGCAAGCGGGGAATTTATTGAATCCGAGTCTCGCGAGATCCGACGGCGGGATTTGGAGTCTCAGCCTCGCTTTCAGTGTTTCTCCCCGCCGGAAGTACCCGAACAGTGCTCGGATCGCCCTCGGATCCGCACTGTTCGGGTGGGCTCGGATTGCGATAATCTGAGCCTGCTCATCTCTGGTACCTATAGCAATTTTCTTATTCCAATCTGGCATTGCATAACATTTGTTGATGCCACAGACAACAGAATCTAATTCTTTCACTATGTGTATCTTCTTTTAAAATTCCAAGAGATTTCAGCAAGGGAATTAGCAAGGGAATGGCTCATTTTACACTATTTAGAGAAAAGTTTGTGAACATCCACACAGAAAACAAAATATAAGATATAAGATCATGTGAATCTACCTGAACTATCCATTTATAGTAATAATAGAAATAAATGTCATATTTTTGTAAAGATATTTCAGGAGGTGCTCCCAAGAGTATGACAAAATATATGTATCAAGAATAAGAAAGGCTTTTTTTCTCTTATTCTTGATTCCTTGTATATTATACTTATTATTGGGGAGGGTAACAGAGCGAAAACTTTATATACAGTAAACAACTAAACTATGAAAAAAAAATGCATTATATAAATTAGACTACTTGGGTTGCTTTGAGAGTGATAACAAATTTAATAATGTAAAATATCATGTTCATATATAACAGAGGAGCATCAGAACAAAATGAAAAATATATGTTTTTTTCCTTTGGCTAAAAACAAAACTTTATTTAATTTTACAGATCACATTAAGATATACATTCCCTTAGAATTCTAATACAGACGGGGATATTGATTTTTTTGCTAAATTCTAATCTGCTGTTCTCAGAAATAGATTCACAGTCAGATGACTGCCAGGTTGTGAATGATTCAGATGAAAAAAGGCGTGTTTTCATTTTTATTTTATTTTACCCATCTCATGACATCTGTAGTCAATGTAATCAGTAGTTTGGCTAAGTTTATGAAGTCATTACACATATTGACTTCAAACAGTCTGGCATGAAGGTCTGCATCTGCCACTATCATCCAATTGCTGCTTTTTTTAATCCATTTATGTTTTTCTCTTAAGATAATTTGGATGGGAGTTGCATATTCATGCCAACTTTTATGCATTAGGAGCTTTTAGGAAGTAGAGTATATTCTAACAAACACATCAGTGGTGCATAGTCATAAAACTATGACCTGTATTTTACATAAAACATTTAACTATGCTCAAGAAAATAGAGGAAATTATTCTTTGAAAATGTCAATGTGTTGAGTAAATTGGCTTCTATAGCAAGCACTATACAGATTAAGTTGAAATCTTTCAAAGAGAATTGTCAGATCATAAAAGCAAAATATAAATATATATAAATGATGAATTAGGCTGGTGCAGGTTGGATGATAGGTGGGCTGGTGCAAGTTGGATTATGGGTGTGCTGGAGCAAGTTGGATGATAGGTGGGCTGGTGCAAGTTGGATGATGGGTGGGCTGGTGCAAGTTGGATGATAGGTGGGCTGGTGCAAGTTGGATGATGGGTGGGCTGGTGCAAGTTGGATGATAGGTGGGCTGGTGCAAGTTGGATGATGGGTGGGCTGGTGCAAGTTGGATGATAGGTGGGCTGATGCAAGTTGGATGATGGGTGGGCTGGTGCAAGTTGGATGATAGGTGGGCTGGTGCAAGTTGGATGATGGGTGGGCTGGTGCAAGTTGGATGATAGGTGGGCTGGTGCAAGTTGAGGTTCGCTTTCACTCCGTGGTTTCCAGAAGATATACAGTGCAGCTGGAGCCAGCACATGTGGGGGAAGCTGTTCATGAATAGCAGGCAGTGCAGTCAATGACATCAGTGTTTGCTTTTGTTCAATGAACAGCAACAGCCAATAGGCATTTGCTCAACTTAAATAAATTCCAATTGGCTCCTGGAGTTTGTTAAACCAAAGCAGTCACGTAGAACTGTGCCATGTAGAAAAAGCATTCACGAGGATCTGAGCATTTATAAAGGGGATCACAAGGGGCTCTTCAAAATATTTAGGATATTACTTGGTGTGCTCCATTAATAACTCAGCAATGCATTCCCTACTATTAATTATATGGATATTAAAGGGACTATGCACTTCTAAGTGTAAATATTACAAATATTAGTTGTGACTGAGAAGTTTTGTGAACATTTAAAAGCACAAACCTATAGGCTGTGTGGCATTATATAAATCATAGAACTCTATCGTGACTTCTAATATCATAATAAATTGCATTAAGGGTTGTGCTATTTGGTATAATGCACACAGTTTTATAAAAGACACTGAAGTGATAATATCAGAACTCATTGATTATAAGCGATGAAGCGAAACTCGCTATATTAACACCATTTCTGTATTGCATGTTCATAGCTAATCCATGCTTAGATTTCAGTTCCCGAAGTACTCTGTGGTATTTCTAAATGTGTAACTTGCCAGCATAGTAGGCACAGTAACTTTATACCCACTAGTTCTTTTCAGAAAATAATATTTTTGGAATTCTCAGGCCCAACTACAATAATAATGAACAAATTCATAGACCTATTCACTGCTCCTGTTTGTGGGCCTTTCTAATATAAATCTACACATGGTCCCTTGATATTGCTGGTGGAGACAAAATACACCAAAGCTAGGTACATATGTGTATAACCCATTGACAGTGTGTGATGTAGTTACCTTCTGAGTATATATTATAATAGTAATAGATTGTGTAAAATGTAACAGTTTAACCATTTAGATCAGTCATTCTTAATCTCAAATCCATTGTCCCTGTCTTTATGACAGATAAACATGTTGTGCCTGATTCATTAAGGAAAGTTAAGCAAAACATTGAGTAAGTTTTCTTACTTAAGTGTTCTGGACAAAACCATGTTGCAATGTAAGGGGTGCAAGTTAGTTTATTATTGTGCACATAAGTTAAATACTGGCTGTATTTTCATGTAGCACACAAATACTTGATAGCTAATTTTCACACTGAAATTTAAACTTGATCTAGGACATGCCCTATCCCCAAATATAAATCTGCCATCACATTTTAAATTAACATCCCCATCAATGCATCATGATTTTGCCTTACTTGCTTACTTTTGCTTAACTTTACTTAATCAATCAGGCCCATTGTTTCTATGTAAAAATTAAAGTTTGTTGCACATCAAACAATATTGGTAGGTATGAAATGTTATTCTCATGTTTGTACTGGCTCAATATAATACATAGTGTCAAAGATGGTTATTTGTCACACCTCTCCTGCATAGGGACAGGTAAAATCCCAAAGAATTTGCAAGTACAGGCAGCAGACAGGGTTAAATTCCCACTCAGACTTTTCCACAGCACACAGACACAGGTGTGTTTTGAATAAAAGGATAGTGTTAACTGTGGTTGGGGCTTCAAGCGCTGAATAACAGCCGGATAATAGCTAGGGCTGGTGGGCTTAGCTAATGTCAGGAAGCCGTGGAACATTTGATGATTTTGCTACAGAGTTGTTGTACTGAAATAAAACAGCAACCTGTTGAGAAGACCGAACAAGGAGTCACTTTGTCACGATATCGGAATGCAGCAACCTGCGGATATTGGCACTGCTACACCAGGAGGCGCAGAGTCTAAAACGCCGCTGGTCTTCACCAGGGACCCCCGCAAGAGAGTTTGGGTTTTGCGGCAAATGACATGCAGGTCGCGTCCTTCCCAGGAAGCTATCCGCGAGATGGCGATGAGAATTGTGGTCATACAGGCTGGGGTCAGGAACCGTGCGGGCAAACGAAGTTCCAAATCAGGGACAGAGAGTAGTCAGCAAGCCAAGGGTCAAACCAGAGAATACAGCACACATCCAGAGGGGTATCCAAGACAGGGTCAGGGAAAGCCGGGTCGGTACACAGATAATCAATCAGGAGGCTATGAAACATAGGAGTGCTGGAGGCTAATGGTGCCAGAGCAACGGGGCGCTTCAGCGGAGAAGGAAGACGTCCTTCTCACAAGCAAGTCTTGTATTTTCATACAGAACAAAAAGATAACAGATTGAAAGTCTTCACCAAGACATTGTATGATAAAAAAAATGAAAATGGACATCTATTTGCATGTGTACTTAAATTGGTTGTATGAAGCTTTTGATTAATTAAGGGAAGATACAAATGTAAATTTAAGTGGGACTTTGAAGTAATATTTATCATTTTGTCAACATTTTAGTCACTAAACAAAAGTCTGCAAAATGTCACAAAGAGTGACCTTTAAAATGAACCAGAATGCATGTGTAAATGCACTGTGCTGTAACAAAGGCATGTTTGAATTTAAGTACATATGCCAACGAAGATTTAAGTTTAACATAAAACTTTATAATTGATCAACTTAAAATGTAAATTAAGAAATAGAATTCTAACACTATTGAACTTACATAGGAAAAAATGCAATTCTTGGTTCAAGATGGCACTAAATCTTTTGTCCCAGCAAGGTTGAACAACACATAGCAGTTCCCATTGTATTAGTATTGTCTTCTCTTTTTGGAACTACTGGTAACATCAGCACAAAATACTTTAAAGAGTATGTTATAAAGGGAGTCTAAAGAAGGCTACAAGGAGCCTGGCCACCACTAATAATTGTCGGAGTTGGTGACGGGTCTGGTGGTGTAATTGAGCCAAGGCTGCACCCAACTTTTTTGGGGGGCTTCTAGGGGCCAACCAGGTTGAATCACTAAAGCCTAATTTTGCTGATCTGGTCCTGATTATTGCTTTTTGTCTGTTCATGATTATCATCATCATCGTTTATATGTATGGTACAAAATATTCTGTAGGGCTTGACATAGTCATACAGATATGACATAAATGAAAACAGTAAGCCTAATAACAGGTTCAAGGGTACAGAATAATAAATACATGGATGCAACTAACAGAACTAATCATATAATATACTATACATAAAAATTCAGTATAAGGTATGACAGGGACAAAGAAGGACAATGGACAGTGGACAGACATGAGACATAAGGTAGATGACCCTGCTCCTGAGAGTTTAAAGTTTAGATGAAGGGGGTAATGAGAGACAATAGGAGCTAATAGGACATTAAGGTTAGAGGTCCTGGTGGGAAGCAGAGGAGATGTCGATTAACAGTCAAAGTGGCAGTAAGGTGGTTTGAAGAGGTGATAGCGTGGGTGGAAAGGGTAAGGAAAGGGGAAAAAAGGCAGGTAAGGTAAGATAGGAGGGAAGAGAGGATGATGGGGCAGTGTGGAGGGACATGGATAGCATTCAGTGTAGTGCGGGTAGAGGTATATGTGATACAGATGCATAACATGGTAATGCAGATAAATAACAGACTGAGCATACTGCAATAAGTAATAGGACTGAAGACAGAATGCAATAATGGAGTTTGTTATGCAACAATGGTTACAGATACCAGATGGACAGAGGGAGATGGATGGAGCTGACCATAATAATGCAGAGTCTGGAGGATGGAGAACAAGATTGGATAGGGTGGGGGAACAGACATGAAGAGGTAGTCCAGGGCAATAAATTAATATATGCCTCTGATAAATATATTGTAGGCAGAGTACAACCAGAAAGTCCAGTAATAGAGTATAGTCTTGCCCCTTGCATTTAGATGATGTTATGTGTGTGAGTCACTTGATAGACAGCATTGACTGGGATTGCTGAATCTTGTAGTGGTAAGCCCCAAGCACAGGTATAATTTACCTCCTACTCTCTCCCTTGCAAGATGGTGCCTTACCAGAGTACACAGTCAATGACATTGATCCCACCTGCCGATGCAGGGGAGTTCCAAACCTGGCTGGAACTTTCCAGAGCAGCAGAATTAACAAGGTCGCAGTGGTGGGTGAGATTAAATGCCCATCACTTAAACTCAGACTGAAGGTGAAGGTGCAGATCAGAACTCAAAATGCTCGGCAGTGGTGTGCTGATCCTGATGACATCCGGATCCTTATGAAAGGCCGATTACAGCACAGCAGCTAATGGGCATTGAGGACAGTGCAGGGGATTACATTTGATGAGGGTACAGCAGAAATGCCAGTTTTTCCAGGAGGTTGTCAGGGCAGACAGAGGATAGGTATGCTGTCTGGTCTGTATCTTGAGTTGCACTGAAGAGTCTGTACTGAGATATGCCTTCAATGGAATGACCTTTGTGGAAGTAATCTGCTTCAGAGGCTGCATTAAATCTGGATACCATAGTTGGCATGGGGCAGGATGGAAGTTGAGTAGGCTAGGTAGTAGATTGCAAACATAGTAGGCCACATTTAAACAAAGGCCTCAGAGGCACAGAATCACTTTCTCTGGCATAAATTCTAAAAATATATTTGAGGCCTTCAGCTGGTTGATAGACTGTAGTGGATAAAGTTCCAGGGGAATAATTGAATTGCGATAGCAACAGATCTAGCAAGATTTAGAAAAGGTGGTTCAGGAGCTCAGACAAAGCACATTTGGCTCCTTACTCACAACTTCATTGCACCACTTCTCTCATTCTGTATATCAGAATATGTGACAACATTATAAATCATATATATACAAACTAATGTTAATTAAGCTATGAACATTTTCTACATGTTCACTCTCTGGTAAACAACACCCATAGCCGCACTCACTACTTTGTATCACCAACTTTACCATATTGTATTTTGCGCATTGCAATAGGCTCACATTCACAATTTATATAACCCTGGCATTTTTTTTTAGGATTATGCTACAAAGGATAGGTCCTCTAAATTTCAATGCACCGTGGGTGTTTTGCACCAAGACCTACAAGTATACAGTATAGCACAATGCCAATACATATTATGTTCTATGCTAGTATTCCATTGCCTAATGTCAGTATACAGAATAATACCCATGTCAACAATAAACACAGTTTCCAAAAATGACAGTATACACAGTATTATCAGTATTATCACATTCATATCAATAGCATACACAGTATGGCCCACTCATTACTACATTATTCATGATATATAGTTCCCCCAACATAAACTACACTATCAATGCAAATTGTTCTGCACCACAAATAACCCCTTATTTTACTATAACCTGGGCAGATTAGAGAATTGATGAGAATATCAAACCACTTTAATGGACAATACAGATATAATAGGAATATAAGTGGAAAATGGAAGATAATTTCCTATAGCTTGGAAATGGTCATTTTGGGGGGTAAGAGAATATGCAGTATGACCCTTCCTCGTGCCAACCATTTAACTAGTCATTCCCTTTTATCAGTGGTATACGCAGTATACACAGTAATTATACCGCCATTTCAGCAGTATATGCGGTATTGCCACTTCATGCTATCAGATTGCCGACATGAAAAGCTAATACTGTGTATAGTAACTGCAAGCATGATGAAATGGTCCCTGTCCCTATGTTAACATACTCAACTCTCTCTCTTTCTCTATTGTCACCTGGTTGCATGCTAAAGAGATCCTGACTGACTGCCACACAGCTCTAATTGGTATATGGGCTTGGACAATTCAAAGTGTTCTAAAGCTGGCTTTGTCTGTCCTAAAACCATTTAAATAATATTTTATTCAACTTTTGATATGTCTCAATTGTGATCCAATTTTAGCTTTAAATACAGTGTACCATTGTATTTTAGTTGCTATATGTCCATAGTCTATCAGTGTATAAGTAAGAAAAAGTGATTAATCATGAAACAGAAAACAGTACACTGAAACGCTGTCTACCCTCATAAAGATGGTTATTTCGTATACAGCAAACTGCTTTGTTTTAATTGCTCATTAAAGGGAATGTTTTAAAGAGCATTTTTGTTATGCCCTTGTTCTATTTTTCTCTACTTTAAAGGGTATGTTTCCATTTCCTCAAAGCTCAAATGGCAGCTAATAGAATGTTGCTTTTTTTCAGAGTATAAAGTAACTACCATGTTGTGTTCATTCTATTGAAAATTCTATTGATCTGCTATGTGAACTCTAAAGGACTTGAAACATACAGTTCAGATGTAGCCAGCACCATTGTGATGGCTTATCCTGTTTGAGTTTAAAATATAAAATGTAACACATTCTCAAAAGGTTTGCATGGCAGGGATTGTGCGAAAGTTTGCAGAACAAGCCAACCTACCTCTGAGCACAAGAAGATATCTATATCTCTCTGCATTGCAATGATTTCCCCTTTCTTCTTCTTGTAATTTTTAACTTTAGCTGTGTTTTTCCAGTCAGATTTTAATGATAATTATAGTTTTAACATCAAATAAACACTATAGAACCTGTAATTTCTGTTTTTATTTGGAGAGCAGTTGAGTGGTATTTTTAAGCCCTTGAAAAAATAATGTCTGTGGGGTTTTTTTTTAACATAAATCACGTTGGTTTCCTGTTTTGAAGACACATTGTATTTGTTGTACAGTATTTCTTTAATATATTTCTCCAGGCTGTTAATGATTTACTTTGTCATGAGATTACCATGGAAAACACAGTCACATGACATATGGTGTAGTGACTACAGAGGCCTTATAACATCTCTCTTTTCAGAATTTACATTACCACTCCTTCTTCTGTAAACACATAACCACTGAGGAGCTTCCTGACTGATTGGCTCTGACTCTGAACTCAGGTTACACACTCATTATCTCATCTCGCTTCATTGCTGAGATGAAGAGAGTGCCAAATGCTTCCAGCTGAGAGGGATTTTATTGCAGTGACAGCCATATCAATCTGCCCCACAGAGAGCTTTTGTAAAGGAAATATTTAGTTATAGGAGGTAAAATTACTGTCAGCTTTATCTTGCAAAGATGCAAAATTTGCTGCTTAATTTTTTATTTTTTTAAAAAAAAAAAAAAAAAAGTCTAGTCAATCTGTAGTTGTAGCTTTAAAACTATTATCATTACACTCGATTGGCTCAAAACAAACAGAAAAGGAATAGCAAGTTAGTTTAATGCCAAAGAAGGAGGTATACTATTGTGATCTGGTTCAATTAGTACATGACTAGTTGGCCAGTTCGCCTCATGTGAAGTGGATCAGCCTGGAATACCAAGCCCATTTAGTCAATCAGATATAATGACAGTGGGTGGTTCAATTTATTTAAAGTGTTTGTGCTCAAAAAAAAATGTTTTCAGGGAAAAATGTGTGCAGTGGTCTAACAATTAAATAATGATATTTTGTGCATAGTAAGACATGAGCAAGTATTGTAGTACCAGGGATGTCGAGAGGGGGACAGGGGGTGGGGGGAGCAGGTACCTGAGTCTGAGCCCGTTCCTCCCTTGTGTAGTGGGAGTAGCCACCAATCTGATGTGGCCGCGTCCCTTTCTGCCGCTATGGAAAGGGCCCAAAAAAGTTGCTGTACTGGGGCATTCTGAAAATGACAAAGTATTATATAAACACAAAGCATATAAATATGTTCCAAGAATTAATGTAATACCACTTTATGCTGATGGTCAAAGGTAAGCATAGAATTTTCATAGGGGGACTACATTTTTACTTGCTTTCAAGCAATAATTGTAAAATTCAATTTTTTGACTGTGCATTAGATCAATATGTTATACAAATAAGATATAATTGAAATGTGCACATCTAATGCTATATTAAAGTGTAACATTAAAGTTGTACTGTCCACTAACATGAAAGCAATCTACATATCCTCCTGAACTCCACAATTGATACTGAAAAAATAGTTAAATGTGCAGAAAAATGATATATATTTTTATTTGAACTGTATTCTTATGCATAAAATACAAATGAAGTTTGTGGAATTTTAGTTGCAAAAGCAGAATAATATACGCCTGGCATTTTAACATTCACACTCTACCTGCAATTGATTTTTACAGTGGAGCTTAACTCTCCTTTGACCTCTTTATGTTTTCGGAGTTACAGTATTTCAAGACTTATTAAAACCATTTCACTGCTCAGGTCCTACTTTCCCTGTGAACAAAAATGATAGCTAAACATGAAATTTTTTTTTTACAAGAGAAAGTTATTTTTACTAAACAGAAATGTGTGTTTCAAAAGCTTATACACATGGGCCTTTGAGCTAGGGTCTATGACACTTTCTTTCTACCATGTATTGAAAAAAAATCAGAAAGAAATATATACATAAATTCATCAAGGTGCATATCTGCCGTTTTTGTGCGTATCATCCGCAAAATTACTCTATCTATTCCCAGAACTGGCTCATACATAATAGAACACAGTCATGTTCAACTAATCTTCAAGCACAATGGATGCTTACTACAGCCTACAATTTCAGGTAAGGAAAGGGGCAGGGAACGGGCGTTTGGCCATAGTCAATGTACAGTAAGGATGTGCCAATACCGAGCGCACGCAGCAGCATCCAATCCAAGCTCAGGGCATCTCAAAAATACTTGTTTTTCAGACGTAACTCTTGCTCCAGCTACAGGCAAGTCTAAGTGCCGCTTACTAATGATAACGGCTGTGTATGCATGCTAGATCAGTTATATGAAATCAGTAAAAACTGGATTTTATGTACAGTAGATTTTCATAACACCTTAATAAATGTATTTCACGGGGGAAAATAGTTTATTGGGTTTTTTACATTTTTTTTTTACTTTTTAATGTTTTGTCATTCATTTTTATTTATGTGGGTTCTTTTGCCAATTTATATTCCACATAGGTAATGGACATATCCTGCGATGTTCTGTGTAGTAGAGCAGAGCAGACCTACACCTGTATTCATTAGCGCATGCATATTGAGATCCTTGCTGAACTCGGGGGTGCATATGCCCTGAATTCTGTGCTCTCTAAAACAAACGGACATTGTACTCAGTATGTGTGCCTTTAGGAATCAAGTCCAACATTTTTATATATACTATACTATTCTATTGTGAATAGAAATGGGAGGGATTATAAGAGCTTTAGTTACTATTTCTTCAAGGCTTTTTCCAACATGTCCACCATTAATGCACTAACTAATGCCTGAAAACCTAAAATAGAATGTATGGTTTCTTTTGGGTTTGTTCCCACCATTGTCTTCTAAAATATTAATGCTGCATTTAAAATTTTTGACCTATTTGTCATGTGTCCACTCCCGCTTATTAGTACAATGTTTTGTATTGCTAAAAGGCAACATATCAAAATCACATGGAAAGCATGTTTAAAAAAACATATTAAAATGCATCGAAAGAAGGTTATTTTTCAGATGTTTTACCCATTCTCCCAGGGTATATGTGTGAACCGCTTGTTAAACTGAATTGATAAGCTCTATGTCAACTGGCGTGTTCAGCTCACAATTTTTCCACCAAAAGGCAGCACAGATGTTAATGATTATTATTTTCATATAATCTCATTTTCAATTAGGGTATAAGAATGTGAAGATCTGTCCCTGCTTCCCTTTTGTATCTGTATCTTACAAGTTAACCTGTGCAGCTTTCATGTCCTATTCCACTCACATGACATCTTTAGATCTAATTTTGGGTAATGAAATGTAAAAAAAAAAAGAAAATAGGATAATGGCCCTGATTTGTCCTGTTACTCTGTCATTGGTATCTCGTGATCCCCTATGTTTACACACAATTTCACAGGTACCTATGTGCATTTGAGTTCAACACAAATGGTGAAGAGCATAAGAGGGCTCTGTAAAAGAACATTAAAATCTAAGAGCCGCATTTTGAGACAAGTATTTACTTAGGGATGATAGAAGAAAGTTTAGGAAGAGAGGTAATGTATTTCACAGCCATTGGGCAGTGACAGATAATGGATTTATACATGAGGTTCTAGTGGCATGTGAGATACAGCATATAAGAGCTGCTGAGTGAATGACCTTGAATTAGAGCTGCAGAATCTTATAGTTAATGCAATATGTAATTGAGTAAAAGGCAAATGATTTCAACAGGAGTGAGATGCTTATATATTTAAGAAGAAGGAGAGGAAATAAGGATAGTTATAATGGACTATAAAATAGAGAGGATATTCCCCCGAAAAAGCAATTTCACATAATTTTATCATGGAGGAATATAATTGTCTTCTAGGTGTATGGAAACATCTATACGTGCCAATATGCAAATACATACATAGATAGAAATACCATTGTATTGAAGGATAAATAAACCCTCTAATTTTGTTTGCAAAATCTGTGCACACGTGAGTCTTTCTGTGGCACTTTTAAACAGATGATAAACAAATGTAAAATATATATTAATACAATCTTTTAGCAATCAGTTTGTAGTATTCATTTTTGTATTTTTTCACATTTTTGTATGCACTTACGTACTGATTACCTACATATATTGTTATCTACTCCCTATTAACTAAATGAAAAACAATAAAACATACTGAAAAACTAAAGCATGCTGCTCTTAAAAAAAATGGCATGGATGAAAACTTCCATGTTATAATATTTTTTACCCTACTTTCCTTAATGAATCAGGCCCTTTGTCTGCAGTTAGTACATATCTTGAATCCATTGATGGATTAAAGATGCAAAAATAGACACCTGTGTATAGCTGTCATTTTGTAGAATGTACTAAATAAATGATAACTAGAATCTGATTGGTTGCTATAGGCAACATCTCCAGTTTTTCAAATCCGCAATTTAGTAATCCCCGGGGATTCAAACCAATGGCCATTGGTTTGTCTCAACCAGTGATATAATTACACTGGTTGAGACATCTTGAATGATCTGTGACAGGGCTTGAAACTGGGCGGCAAGAATGTGAATATATATGTAAAATACAATAAACAATAATTTAAGAATATATTTAGATGTAAAATTTATCTTAGCATTTGGATATTTCAGCAGTTAAATTAGATTTTATTGTTTATTGTATTTTACGTAAATACATTTTTATTTTATAACAATACAAAGCCAGACTTATTTTGGTTACTTTGATTATTATAAGCTTTAATCCTGTGGCGCGACTTTTAATATTTTTAAGTATTTGTCTATTAGATCTAGGATTCTTTTTCTGGTTATTTTAGATTTAACTTTTCTATATTTCACTTGCTTAAAAAAAAAATTTGATTTGTGTTGTCTGCTTTTTCAATGTTAAAAATACAATACAATTTAAAAAACAAACATTTAACATATCGCTCTTATAAAAAATAAGTATAACTTAAAAGATACAGTAAAACTACAAAGGGAGATATTGTACTGGTCTTTGTCCCTAACCAGCTTTTGAGTTGTGTTAGAAGGATTTGTGGCTTATCTGTTCTTGCTGTAGCAAAGTGAGGACAAAGGAAAGCAATGTTATCTTTTCAGATTGCTGTGTACATGACTGGGTTCAGTTTCAAGCTTATGCACAGGGCACCAGCAGAGATATAGAGATGCATTGTTCTATTACAGACACAGTAAGGAATCTGCTTTCATCTCCATAAGAGTTTTTAAGGATCTTCTTCCTCAGCATGGAACAATCATTGGTTGGTCAAATTGAGAGTTCCACGTGTGCTAAGAAAGACAAGATTTTGAACAAATTAATTTTCAGTAGAAACCTTATTTGCCAATTATATAGACCTGATAGAGAGGCAATACGTATTCAAGCTATTTTAAAAGAGAACTCAAATTAGCCCTCACCCAAATCCTCTGCAGTTATAATAGTTTGGGGGCAGAAGAACAATAAATAAGTTTTATGGGCAAGCTTCAAAATAGTGTTAGGGTCCCTTTGATGTGTTATTTTTTTTAGCAGTTGAAGAGATTGGCTATGAAGACTTAGGGGCTCGTGTGGAGTTGGAAGTATGCAAAAATTCAGAAGTCCATATCCAGGTATTGACTCATCTTATACTTAGGACTCCTTACTCTTGGAGAGGTGAAATGTGAGAGGGGCAGGAAAATGTAGGCCAACTACAGTAAGGGCATCTTCACCTAACTGCTAAGAGCGTATGTCTTGCAGGTATTGGAGAGCTAGTACAACAATACATAATGATAATGATGATCAGCAGCACTATCTTGCCCCTTCTGATTGTGTATTGACCCCTCCAACTGTTAGCACTTAAGCCATTAACCTTACAGTTATACTATATGAAGTTGCGGCTGTCCATTTGCAATTCTTATTTGACATTTTCACTTGAACTACTGCAGGAAGAAGATTCCTATTTAATTTTAAAAACAGACTTAATCAAATATTACTTCGTTTTTATTTAATGTAATTTCATTTTATATAACTTAATTTGTATTTTGTATTAAATTACATTTTATACTGAAAATGCAACTTCTGTACTTATTAATAACTCTCATAACGCTATTTTGTCTTGTGTATGTGACATTTCATTACATTATTATATTGTGTACAAGTAGGGTAATATGATATTAGCATTTACTATTGACAATGTCAAGTCTCTGCATTATTTGTATGCTATCATGTTGCATAAGTATACAGACTTGACACCTGATGTATGTCCAGCACAAATGATACTGTTTTACAGCTTGACACATCTTGAGATGTGTCTGACTAAACAGATAAACTAAATGCGCTTTTTCATGCATGCATCTTTTCCTGCGTATGTTTGGTGGGTGTAAAATGCATCATCATCACCATTTATTTATATAGCGCCACTAATTCCACAGTGCTGTACAGAGAACTCATTCACATCAGTCTAAATTCCCTAACACACACACAGATAGACTAGGGTCAATTTCTTAGCAGCCAATTAATCTACTAGTATGTTTTATCCTACTCTACATGAGTTTCTTAGAATACTTGTATAGAGAAAAATGTCTTATTTCAGTTGTGCACTGTCCAATCACTTTCTCCACAAACACAAACAAGCAAAGTAAAAATAGCTCCAGCCTACGCCAAAAATAAAAAAAATACCTACGCAAGCTCTGTTTAATATGAGGCATGTCCACATATTCTAACTCTATTCTTTCTTTTTCTTGCCGCATTATATTTTGTTGTTGTTTAGTTCCTTCATGCGTACAGTAATATCTCTGAACTTACAAGGCTGTAATTCCCACATGTGCCAGTCTCGAATGTATTAGCTGGTATAATATAGCAATATGGCTTAAGGAGAGTGACACACATTGAAAAATACATTTGGATCCTTGAGTTAATACTTATCTTTTATTTATAAAGCTCTTCATATTACCTAGCACTGTACATTGAGTGGATCATGAAGCAAATAACATACATACAATCACATGAAACAGAAGGTAAAGATACCCTGAGCTTATAATCAATATATCAGTAAAACCAATGTAATTTTCAGTATACTAATCCCAATGAATAGAAATTAAGACACAGTTATAAACTGTGGAGAGCAGACAAAGGGATAATAGTAAATGAGATGTAGATTCCCCATTCACTATTCCAGTCCTTGCACTTTGACTTGCACTTGCCTTATTTTATATATAGGTGGCGGCACATCCAACTCATGCCTGTTCACATCAGCAAGCGCTGGATTTAATAATCTACTCTGTGCTCACTGTTGGCCCTGAGAAACAGATACTCTTAGTCCTAAGGTTTGGCTGTAACATTAGTTTTGACAACACGATACTGAATCTGTTAGTTTCCTGACTACCACTTTCTTCTAGTAATCCCAACCTTGGCCCATGTTTTGACTTTGAGCCTGTCCTACCTATCCTGACCCCGGTCCCCAACTAAGATTATACTTCGTTCCAATGGACTTTCCATTGTTAGCAGCTGCCTTGCACGACGTGCCAGACACAATCTATAGTTGATCTGCAGTGATGCCTATTACCTCCTTGCAAGCTCATTGTTGAAGAATAGACACCCATTTAGATTCCTCCCCTCAGGTGAGTCATCACTAGCAAGAAGTGGCAAATCAGGTCCACTCCTAGTGCCCACGACACTTAAAAGTAATATAAACATATAAGTCAATAACTCTCTGGAGCCGAGATACATTAGTTGAAAAATCAATAAAACAGCCGGCACCAAAGTACTTGGTCAGTGTACTGTAATATGAGTTGGGAAACAAATGGTTTTGCTAGTCTGTGGACATATAGAAACATTCCCACAGTTAATGTTGTTGTTTGTAATCTGTATATTCATTGTTACACTTTTCTACACTAAAGTAGGCAATAACATGTACTATACATTTAATTGTAGGTGGTATCTAATTTAAGCTAGTGTCTATATAGTTTATTTTCTGGTGATTGCTTTCCTCTTAGACTGGTTAATGTAACTGTTTTACTTTGAGTTACTTTTACTTACACCATACTCTTTGAAGTATTTTTTTAATTTTTTTGCTAGTACCAATGTTTTTATTCAGTTGAAGCTCTGGTATCACACAAAATAAAATGGAATTAAAATAAATAAAGAATTGTGGACATTTTGTATTTAAGCTGTGAAGGTATGGACGAGTTAATAATTAACATGTTTAATTAATGATTTACAGATTGGTCAAAGCTATGATTAGATAGCTAATTGCTTTTTACTTGCCAAGCTTCTGACTATATGTCGATGTGGCAATTAATGACCATCTGTGTATACATGTTGCATTTTACAGAAGGTCAACTATAGAACTACATTAAATGCAGTCCCTGGACAGGAGTGTGAAATCAATAATGTGTTATTTTATTATACTACTTACTTGTTACACTTAGAACTCTTTGCAATACTTAATTGCATTTGTGTCAGTAAATATACTACCTAATATATCTACTTCCTCTAAGACTGTTTCAAAGATTTTTTTTTTAGGAAAGGGCTGCATATATCGTTTAACTACTATACTTTCTTTATACAACAGTATTTTATGAAGATTATGATATGTAACTGGTATTACTGGGAAATAGAATGCATAAATTGAGATCCAATGATGACAGCCTCTAGTGGAGTAACACAGGAGTAACTATGCAGACTTGAGACTGTCCTTCTCAGCTCAAACTCCATTTTGTATTACATTCTGTGCAGCTATAATTTCTGGATTCAAACAATAGTTGTTCCAACCATGCTACAGGTAGTTGGTGATATTGTCACAAGGGAGAAGCAGATAGGGCCTGATGTGGCATTGGATGCATGTTGGCCATAAATGATGCTCATATAAGACACCTATAAACATAGTGGGCCTGATTCGTTAAAGAAAGTAAGGCAAAAAACAGAGTAAGTTGTCTCCTGAACAAACCATGTTAGAATGCAAGGGGTGCAATTTACTTTATTATTTTTCAAGTAAGGAAATATGGCTGTATTTTCATGTAGCACATAAATACTTGTTAACTTTATTTTTACACTGAAATTTAGTATTGATCTAGGACATGCTCTACCCCAACTATAAATCGGCCCCCACGTTTTAAATTTACCTCCCCCTTCAATGCAACATGGTTTTGCGGAGGTGCAGAGTTACTCGTTTTCTTTGCTTTACTTTCCTTAATGAATCAGGCCCAGCATATTTAAGCTCATATGCTGAGTAGAAAGTATCTCAAGATGCGTCCTGCTCTGCATAACATACATACAATGACATAAAACAGAGGGTATAGATGGCCCTGCCCAAATGAGCTTATAATCAATATATTGATAAAACAAATGTTTTTAATCTCAATAAATAGAAATGAAGACATAGATCTGACATGTTTAATGCTGCATGAATGTATACATGTAATAGCTAATTGGAATTAGTGTAGTTTAATTTATTTAGTAGTTTATTACTGCAATCTTTGCATACAGAGCTGTGCTGTCACTGCAGGCTGTATGCAAAGATTGGCTGCAGTCACTGCACCTACAAGAACTGAAAAGAAAAATAAAATTCTCAGATGCTTTTATCATCAAGAATTTTCTTGCAAGTAAATCTGATACCCTTCCCGCAGTCCAACTTTTACATACTGTTTTCCGTTCTCTGCTGCTGTATCACACTCACCTGCTGTTCTCTACTTTCTGCTACTCTTTCCTGTTGTTCTTCACTCTGTGCTGCTGTAATCTTCCTTGTAGTCCAGAGCTTGTGCAGCATTGTCCAGCTACAACTTATACATATTGTACGTGAAGAGATCCAGTACCATTTCCTATCAGAAATCAGAAATCAGAAATCCAACCCTAGTGATCAGCATTTCTTTGCAAACAATTCTCCTAAAACCAGTAGGCTATCTTTTACTGAATTAAAAATGAATGGCTAGGACACTGCCATGTTCCTTCAAAATATTTAAGATGAAATTTTGGTCATGTGAATCATTTGTAATGAGTCAGTAACTAATTAATACACCTTTGTTCCTGATAGGAGACCTTGGGAAATATTCATGCATGGGTTTACATTGACATTTTCTGTTGTAGACCATTGACCTTTTTGGGGTTCATCCAACATTAAAGAGCAAAAGTCCACTTTAGTTTACTGTACTTGTGTAATAAAATAATGTGGAATGCAGTGGTTCAATTGCACTTGTGGCCCCTTAGGTGAAAAAAAGGCATATGTAAGTGCAACTGACGTATCGTAAGGGTATGCACATGTAAGTATGGCACCCCCCCCCCTCCCCCCCAGAGATGCTACCTATGCTGAGTAGGCCACATCTCCAGATACTATTGTTTCCATGCATATTCCTTGAGGATGCCAGACCGCCACTGCAAAGTTCCAAGCTGATGATCTTTGCAGTGTTAACATAAAAAGAAAATAAACTTTAAAAAATGCAGTGCAGACCACCTAAAGTGAACCAAGCACCAGCACTCCTAGCCTGGACTGGTTACTACTACTGTGGGGGAACAAAAAGTTTTGGATCCCCCCAAAAAACCTGCACACAGCAACAGGCTTTAATAGGCAAGGCTGGTCACCATACAACAGGGAAAAACAGATGTATGTTAGTGCAGTTTTATTGATAGCCTTGTTTATTTGTTGAAGTATTTTATATTGGATTCAATAAAAACAACCAATGTAGAAACTGACAGAGCGGATGAGTAGTGGAAGAACAATTTGTAAGGAAAATCAATTGAGCTGCTGCTTGTAAAAAAAAAAAATGTCGGGATGAGAGTCTGATTCAAACAACATCAGTAAGGATGGTATTGCAGTAGTCAATGCTGGTGATGAGTGCATGAATTAAAAGTTTTTGCTGTGTCTTGTGTGAAATATGTGCATATTTCGGAAATGTTTCTTAGATGTATGTAACAGATATAGATTGGATGTGGAAAACAAAGGATAGTTCTGAGTCAAGGATTACACCAAGACAAAGAGCTTGTGGGTAGGATTTATTGTCATGTTGTCAACAGAAATAGAAATAACAGGTAGGTAATTTCTGTTGGCTGGTGGGAGATTGAGATGGCAAGAGGACATCTAAGATGAAATGGCAGAAAGACAGTCAGCAACGTGGGCCAACACAGATGATGAGAGATCTGGAGAGGATAGATAAATCTGGGTATCATCTGCATAGAGGTGGTACTCAAATCCAAATGAGCTTTTCAGATTTTCAAGAGAAGTGATGTAGATAGAGAAGAGCAGAGAACCTAGGATGGAGCCATGTGGTACTCCAACTGATAAAGGAAGTGTAGAGGAGGTGGATCCAGAGAAACTAACATTGAAAAGAGTGGTTAGATAGTTAGGATGAGAGCCAGTATAGATAGGACAGTGTCCTGAAGACCTGAGGATTGTAGCATTTGTATGAGAAGAGAGTGGTCACCAGTGTCAAATGAAGCAGAGAAATCCTGGATAATTAGAAGAGAGCAATAGTCATAAGATTTAGCAGTGATCAAATCATTGACAACCTTAGTCAATGCAGTCTCTGTGGAGTGTTGGAAATGAAAGCCTGACTGCATGAAGCAACTGTAGGCAATTCTCACAAGTAGGTTGAAGGACATGATAGCTGAGAGATGGGACGATAATTTGAGAGAGAGTTTGGGTCATAATCTAATTTTTTCAGAATAGGAGTAATCACTGCATGCTAGAATAATGATGAAAATTATGAAAATATGTCTAATCTTTCTCTCTGTACTGGTTTTAGTTAAGGTTGGGATGAGCACAGGAGACAGGGATCTACTGATTTGTGATGTTGAAGGATTAATAGGACAGATACTAGATTAGGAAGATACTTCATCATAATTTGTAGGATCAGATGAAGAGAGGGTGCCAGAAAGCAATTGAGCTGCTTGTTTTTTGAGGAAGAAGATACCATTTCAAGTTGGATCTTATCAATCTTGTCCTTGAAGTAGGAAGCAAGATCTTGGGCACTGATAGTAGTTGGATGGTTTGTGGTGGGGTGGTTGAGAAAGGAATTAAATGTGTTAAAAAAAAAGTGTTTGGGGTTAGAAGCTTGAGCAGAGATGAGAGATTGGAAGCATGTTTGTCTAGCAGTGTCCAGAGCATTTCAATAGGAGTGTAATCATTTGAAGTATGAGATTTAAGTCAATGATGTTCTGCTTTGAGAGAAGGTTTTTAAAGTTGTTACTTTAGTGTGCCACAGCTGACAACGAAGTCTACGTGGAGTATGTAGAGTTGCTGGAGCCATTTGATCAAGAGCTTTTGCTAGGGTTTGGTGAAAATGTGATACTGCCATATCAGGAGAGGAGAATGTAGAAATTGGGGAGAGAAGGTGTTGGATAGAGGAGGAAAAATTTTGAAAATTAATAGAGTTAAGATATCTATGGGTATGAGGAGGCTTGGTAGAAGTGGACAGCAGAGAAGTTAAAGTACTGGGAGGAAAACTTGTAGCCGATAAGATTATGACCCAAAAGGGCAAAAGGAATATTAAGGAAATCACAAACTGAGCATAGTCTAGAGAAAACAAGACAAGGGCAGTGGCCAGCCAGATGAGTAGAGGAGTCAGTTCACTGGGAGAGGCTGAGGAAGGAAGTTAGAGAGAGTAGTTTGGAAGCACAAGTGGAATGTGGATTATCAGTAGAGATTTTTAAATTGCCCATGATGATGGTGGGGGTGTCAGAGGATATGAAATGAGGGACCCAGGCAGAGAAATGTTCAAGAAATTGTTGGTGTGTTCCAGGGGGCAATAGATCACAGCAACATACATAGAGAATGAGTTGATATGCCGAATAGCATGTACCAAAAAAGATGTGAACGTGAGTGATGGGACATTTGGTAGAACTTTGAATGTACAATATAGGAAAAGAAGTAGTCCAACCCCACCTCCTTGTCTGCATCCTTGTCTGGAAGTGTGGGTGAAATGGAGGGTACCGTGTGAAAGGGCTGCAGGTGAGGCATTGTCTGATTGTGTATGCTATGTTTCTGTTATTGCCAGAAGGATGAGGTTGTTTGAGAGGAAACAGTGGAGTTTTTTTTAAAATAAGATCATAGTTGTTAACCCTTAAATACATTTTCCAGGACCCTTTTACTGTTTGATATGTGCATCTATAAATTTGCAGTATACTTTAGATGGACATATGGTTCCAACACAGCTTAATTTATGGAAATGTTCATAATGCAATTTAAATATATTTTAAAAAATCATCTTCAATAAATCATAAGAACAGATACTAGGATTTTCATTTGGTCTTACACACTTTCCTTTTTCTTTATAATAATCAGTAAAACACAGCAGTATTCACAGGGACAAAACTTTGTGGAACACATATTTAATTAGACTGTCTCTGCAAATCAAATTAGGGACAATTGTTAACTACATACTGCAAAATGATGTAGGATGCCCAACTTCTAGACTGTTATTAAACAAATAATGAATATGCTGTGTATTAGAGCCGTGCTGTTCAATCTATATGAAGAGGGACACATTTCTGTTCTAACTATATGTGTGGGCATAATATTTTTCAATAATTATAGTATCCAAGAAAATCTATGATGTTTTTGTTGGGGCAGCAAAAAAAGGTTTTTAGGGCCACATTCATCCCATGAGCAATCAGTTGGACAATCCATGGCACATATGCCCTCTTATAATGTATATATGCATTTTAATTATAAAAGCTATTAAATATTATAGTTAACCCAAAGACTCTTTTCCTATTTGGCCCCTCAGTGTTTTTTAGATGCTTGCATATATACTCCTGGGGGTAAATATATTAAGGTCCGATTTCTACAAATCGCCCATATTCGGCGACTTTGCAGGCAAAATTTAAAACAGCAATGTGTTTAAAGGCAAAATTGGAACTGAAGGCTGAAGAATTATAGAAAAACATGTATTTGGAGGGCAAAATATCTTTATTAATATTAAAAAATTTACATGTATAACCACTTGTAATGTAAATATATTTTTCTTGATTAGTGAATGTCTAGAGAAAGATAGAATACATTCCAAAGTACAGAAGATATTATATGATATGATGTGCTTCTTGTTTTGTGTGTTTTTCAACCTCCATTGAGTGAATGCTGTTTGAATGTATCCAAATGCTGCTTCTCAAGAATATCCCCTGTCATTATGATTATATTGCACAGGCCCATAAATCAAATATCATTATGCAATGAGTTTGTTATTTATGACATTCCGATGATTTCTGCCTTTGAGAGATGAGTGCAAGGTAAACATGTTCTAAGAAGAAAAGACGCATCATTTCTACTGCAATGATCGATTGCCTCCTAAAGTGTAGAGACCCCGCTGAACCTGCAAAGATAATTCCTTGTTAGTTTCAGGAGGTTTAAACCAGAAAGAAAAATAGAAAATGAACCCATGGAAAATGTAGGTCAAAACCAGAGATTGTAACACAGGATGTGAGCTAGTGCTCAGGGGATGGTAAAGAGATAATTGGGAAAATAAAGTTGCGGTAGGTTTAACTTTTGCTCTGAATAAGATGTACCAGCATATATCAGAACACGGCTTCCAATGTAGTCACAGTTGCAAAGAACCTGCAGTCTGCTGCAGTATCTGCTGCCACTTTATAATATATTAATTGCACAAAAGCACTGGTATTCTTATTGTGAAGTCAACAGCAATATATATTTAAGCTGTAGCTCTTGATTTTGTTCCATATGATAGTTTTCGGTCGCCAAGATACAATTTCTAATATAGTGTGTAGAATGGGATTTATATTTATTTCTTTTTTAGAAAATTTGCTTTTTTAGTATGCTGTTTAGTATACTATTACGTATGGTGTAGTCTTTCCACATAGTTTAGGAGTAAATAGTTACAGTAACAATGACATCTGCAGGCTACAATAAACTAATTTCCAAAACTGTAGAAGTGGAAGAACAATTTTACAAAACAATTTTTGCAACTATATAGTTCTAACATAAAAAAAAACAACCAGCTCAATTATCTGTAATTTAATGCAGAAACGTTCTGGTTCCTTTCCCTTACAAAAAAGGTAAACATCCAAATTATCTCAAAATACCATGATAATTTGTTTGATTTTTTTTTTCTTAACCACTACTGTGGTACTTTTTTGTAAGGATTAATAATTCATATGTAAATCAAAAAATAGGCAAATTTTGGAAAACAATTTAAACCTTGTATAGAGTTAGGAGCAAATCCAGCTAGAAGGTACAATATTGCACCTTGGCAAAACCATGTTGTGCTGCAGGGGAAAGCAAACTTAGTCATACTGTAAAAATCAAGTTGCTAAGTATTTGTGTGCTACATGCAACAGTATTTTCCTTCAATGAAAACAAAAGTTGCATGTGCCCCCCTTGCATGGCAAGATGGTTTGTCCGGGTTACAAATGTGGCCTTTGCGTTCTGCATATGTGGTCTTGGTCCCCTACGACCCTGACTTCAACTACCCCCTCGACCAAGCCCTGGCGCTTTTCTGCTTACCTCCTCACCTTTCTGGAGGAAAAGACTTCCCTCTGCAATACCCTTGCGGAGTATACCGCTACTAATGCACCTGAGAATACTTCTACATTTACGCATTGGTGTACATTTAAGATGGCTCTGGGAGGGACTGCGATACAAACTGGTGTCAGGCTTCAGAAGGCTAATGCCTGTCTCACAAGAACTTGAATGCAAACTTAAGACACTAGAAGCCTGCAATAAATCCTGCCCCTCTCCTGATGTGAAAAATGAGTTATTCCAGGTTAGACAACGACTACAGAAACTTCTGATAGCCCACACTCAAGCTGCTTTCTCTCACCTTCGCCACAAGTTTTATACAACAGGAAACAAAACAGGTCGAATGTTAGCTCGCAAATTTAGGGAAGCAGGCAAGGAACTGAATCCTACATCTGTCCAACCAGGATGCTTTAAAACTTTCCAGCCCCCGAAACATTGTCAATCTATTTATTAAATATTATCTGGGCCTGTACAACCTTAAAGACAATTTGGACACTCTGCAACCCTCTCCTAATGACATATATGACTTTCTCCATCACCTGAATCTCCCTTCCCTAGATGTTAATTCCCTTCAGGCTCTAAATGCCCCCTTGACTTCTCTAGAACTCTTTGAGGTTATTAAGGGCCTCCTCATGGCCCAGATGGGTACATTAATGATGTTGATACTACCTTTCAGAAAGAATTTGTTCTTATATTAGTCACCCTGTACAACGCAGACACTGACATGGTGGGTTCCTGGAGAAGATATTCAAGGCTCAGATCGCGACCATCCTAACGCCAGGAAAAGATGTGACTGACTGCCATAATTATAGGAAAATAGCCCTTCTCAACACAGACTTTATAATCTATGCCAGGCCCTTATTCCCAGTCTCATTCACCCTGACCAGGATGGGACATCAGGCCACTGACAATAAGAGGCGGGTCCTCAATATTATTGAATATGTTTCAAGACACCAGGATGAGCTATTGATGCTCTCTCTGGAACATCTCCAACGTTCCACGCATTACAGAGGCTTCAACCTCCTGGGGACCGACCACAGTCTTTGCCTGTTCACTGATGATGTCCTTCACTTTGTTTCTAACTCAGAGACCTTGCTAGGGCCATTGCACCAAATATTGAGTAATTACAGTTGAGCATTAAAACAAGGATTTTGTCCAACTGATTAGAAATCTCCCTCTATCTAGCATCTCTATGCTTCTCGCTGACTTTTATTAAGCCAGTTGGTCGTCTGGGTCTCTCCTCCCTTGCACACCAATTTTGCGTTGAGGGTTTGTGCTCCTTTTTGCAGCTGCAGGAAAAATATTGCATTCCCTCTAAAGACTTTTATAAATACCTGCAGCTCCAACATTGGATCGCTGACCTTCTTCGCCATGACTGCCTTCTGAACTTATCCCCGCTACTCATACACACTAAATTGACTAGAGACAACAATAAGGGGTGTATAACATTCTGGTATCAACAAATGACTTGCCTCTCAGACGTACCCAAGCATGCCTCCCAGTGAAAATGAGAATCGGTCCTTAATATTTCTTTCACTGCAGGGCAATGAGAAGTCATCTATGGTAACCTCTCTAAACTGTCCAAATGCACCAACCATTTTGAAATGCTGTATAAACTTTTATATAGGACCTATCTCACCCCTGCAGTAAATAAGGCGCAACTGTGGAGTCGTGGGTGATATCTTCCATGTGTTCTAGATGTGTCCGATTATTCGGCTGATTTGGACATTTGAACATCCTTATTCTATGGCAGCATCCTCCCCCATAGTTAAATGGCTGTCCTGGCACAAGTTCACTACCGATGGGGAGGGCTCTGTGCTCCTGTGTCCCTCGGTTTCAGTAGACCCCTCCATCCCTGATCTGGGTGGTTTACGTCGGATGTCTAGTTGAATACCTCAGGACTGTGTTTACTCCTGGTTCCTATGTATGACCACATGGCTCTTTATTTATGATAACAATGTATGTAATCTGGTATACTATGCTTTCTCTGCTCCCCAAAATGTACCCCACCCCCCTTTTTCTTTTTTCTCTATCCCCTCCCCCCTACTATAAAACCTTTAATAAAAATAATAATGTTAAAGAATGGGAAGCTAAAGAGGAATCCAGGACATTTAATCCTGAGATAGTGCATATATTACTTAAAAATATTAATAGGACTATAGGTATACAGAATACACCATTTCCTTCCACCTTGTAAGATGAGTTTCTTGAAAGAAAACAGAATAAACATGGACTGTTCATAGAGCACAGAGGGACTAAGGAATTGCTGGATAAAGAATGGGATCAATTGGAGAAACAATAATCTAATATGAAAAGGTTAAACAGTATGTATCCCTTTCAGGAAGATGAGACTACTAATTGGAATTCAGTAGCTAAAGTGGGTACTGCTTTAACTTGTTTTTCAGCAAAAGCTGCTATACCATTAGAGAATGGAGGCCCATATATAAATTACATGTTTCTTCAGGTATGACACTTAAATCAGGAGTAGACATGGCCTCCATTTCCAGGGCAATCAGAATCTGAATGGACAATCTATATGCTGATACTCAATAAAAAAGTAAGCAGACAACACTTGCAAATTTATGGAGATTATGAGGAAAGGAATTGACTTCCTATGTCAGCAATCATTAAATACCATCACACTTTCATCTAGCTTCCACAGTGGTGGCCAGAAGAGCCTCTGGCTACATCCATGGACAGCAGATTAGCAGTTTCAGATCCATCTAACTACAATCACCTTTGAAGGGACTTTTCTGTTTGGTATAAAACTGGATCATTTTCTGATTGAGTGATCACTGTTGAAGAGTAAAGGTATTCCTGACAAAGTGATTGAATTACTACTACAGGTAAGAAACAAGAATTCAGAGATTGAAAAACATTTATATGTTGGTGCAATTAACTAATATACAGGAAGCTAACAAGCCTCATATACTGGACTCTACTGGTTTACAGAGAGACCATACCCTTAGTACATTGAAGATACAGATGTCAACAGTGAATGTATTTATGGACATAAGGCTAATATCAGACAATCTAATCAAGAGGCTCTTTCAAGCAGAAAATAATTTGCCCTTGCATAAAATCTTTTTTGACACCTTGGAATCTCAATCTTGTTCTAAAGGCACTAGGTATTAGGAACCTTACAACCCCTACATAAAATATCACTCAAATGGTTCACACTCAAAGTAATATTTTTGTTAGCCATCGATCTGCTAGAAGAGTGGGAGAACTTCAGACTCTGTGGTACAAATAACCATTTCTGAGCATACACTCAGATAAAGTTTTGCTGCAATCAAATCCTGCATTATTACTCAAAGTAGTCTCCAAGTTTTATGTTATGAAATTGTACTGTATCCAGAGCCTGCAAATGAGAAAGAGGATAAATTGCATACATTAGATCTGGCCAGAGCAATATCTGTGCATCTCTCCAAAACAAAGGATGGCAGAAATACATATCTCTTTGTGTTTCCTGAGGTCAAAGGCAAGGTCAAACTCTACCCAAAAACACACTTGCGAGATGAAGTCCAGAAATTATTTTACAGGCTTATAAGAAGAAAGGACGTGAAAGGCCAAAATATTGAGGGCACATTCCACAAGAGCAATGAAGACCTCTGGGGCTCACAGGGTGCAGACTGCAGCAGAGGATCTTTGCAAAGCAGCAGGATGGTTTTAACTTCATACATTCTCCAAACCCTATCTGCTGGGTATCATGACTTCTGAAGACACTCAGTTTGGAAGAGACATTCATCAAGCAGTTGATCAATCAAATCTCTTTAAAGTGCATAAATTGATCAGTGTGATTTCTACTTTTGTTTGAGACCCCCTCCCACATTTGATTGCTTGAGTACATCAAATTTGTATGGGCCGCCAAGGAGTCTGAATAGGAAACAGGTAAATTATGTTTGCCTGATAAATTACCTTTCGTGACAAATTCTATGGTAGCACCAATATTTTCCTCACGTTGATATATTTTTCATAGACAGTTTGGGAAGTCACTTAAATACAAGGAAGGAAAGGAAGAGTCATGCTATATACCTTCCAGGAGTGTCCACTTTTTCCTGTATCTACTCAGCTGCCTGATGATTACCCAATCATGCCGGCTGCCATTGAGTTACAAAAGAAAATTCAGTTTAACATAATTTCTACCTATAGATTATAATTGAAGACTTTTGGTGTCAGCTTCTAAGTTTATTTTGAATATTAACCCACTCAATCATAACAACATCATTTCTCATGTCTAGATGTGTTTCACATACCTACACTTACATCCTGTGTTCTGCCTCTCCTTGGCCTCTGGCATGATACATTATGCTCAATATATTTATTGTTTTACATTGTAATGTGTATAATAATTTTGATGATTTTTGGAGATGGAGGGTTAATTTGTATTTATGTTTTGTATATAAGGAGAAAAAAATCTTTCTGTATGTCAAATAGTCCCCATGGTGGCTATTAAAACATATATATTGTACTGGAAGCTCATGGTGCATGTTGTGTGGGTGACATATGCTGTGAGAAATCCACAGCTTGACAAATTGTTCACTGTGAAAAGAACGTTTCATGTTTATCACTTCATGCAAAAAGTCCAATTTTATAGATACACTGGAAGGATTTACTAAGACATTTGATTAAGCTCTAGATATCATTCCCTCTGGTTACTAGTTGCTGCATTCAATTTTGTCAGCCATAATGGTTATATTTTAAAATGTTGGGTTCAACACTACAATGATAATAACATATTATATATATTATTAGTAGTAGGAGTAGTAGGAGTATTTGATGTTGTTTATGTAGTACATATTAATATCATTATTGTAACTGCATCATTTCTCATCCATTTCTATACAAGTCACACTCTGATCTCAGTGTCTCAGACATGGGGATATAAACTAACTGGCCTAAGGCCACAAGAGCTGACACTGTTGGCCTCATTTACAAACAGCAAAAAGGCTGAGGTACTGCACAAAATGTTCTTTGGTGGTGCTGTGAACCTAAATTTATGCAAGTGCACCTAACTTTCCACCAAAGTGCAGCAGTATACAGAGCAAGATGGCGATGTGAGGCAGAAGTTTGCAGCAACTGATTAGAGGAATTAGACAGACTGAGGGCAAAAGTAGGCACACGGGTACATTATATTTTACAGTGCAAAAATGAGATATAATTTTACAGAGCAAAAGTATTGACATAAGAAAAGAGGGTGCATTTTTAGGGGAATGTCTGCTTTCAACTCCACAAAATTATTTGATTTTATTATATACTATACTTTTAATGGTAAGCATTTTGTGCATACCAGTTGCAGCAGAGAAGCACATTTCTAGGAACACTTTGCCCAGTACTAAACAAACCTTCAAATACACAGCACATGCCAAAGAAATAATGTATTTCCTAGGCGCACCGAAAGCTCTCATTTAGCCGCTCGGCAGTAGACTATTAGTAGTCAAACAATGCAAGGTAAAAGGAGGCTTTCTTTTATTCATCCATAGGCGGACGAGGTGTCCCTAAGAAGCTACCTACATATTACTATAGAACAGAAAGTTACCCCCATCTATGACATTAATTACGGAGTGAGAGGTGAACTGACCATTCACACTCCTGTACCTATTGTGAACCTCATACATTCTGCTTAAGTCACCTAGGATTCCACAGCTGCTCTGAGTGAACAACTATATGGCTGATCTGTGGTTTGCGTCTATCCTAGTATTGGGACTTTGATTAGAGCAAACTGTAACACTTTTTTATATATGCATTATTATATTATAATTAAAACAGAGCAGTATTTATCAAACAACAGTGGTTGATATATATATTGTATTTTCCCTAATTGAGTGGTCAATCCTGATGAGGTTGTTTTTATAGTATACTCTAGTTTTCTGAATTAGTTTTATAGAAATAAATGTTATTAGAAATAACATAGAAATAAATGTTATTTTCATAGTAAGCTTCACGTGTTTTTTCTATCATATTCAACATTAATTTTCATTAATTTTGCTTGGCGCTTTTTCATTTCTTTATTATTTGTTACATAGCACGTGCCACGTGGAATGAAAACAGTACCAATGTCCCCTATCTCATGATTATTTAAAGCCATAAATTGGGCTAAGCCAAGCAGTATTTTAGGAGAAAAAGCAATACTAGTAATAATACTAGTGATAATGTAATGATGTTGGACTTATGTTGGACTTATGATGTGATATTTACACATTTGCACAATGGGCATCTTCAGATTTTTCCACCTCTCCAGAAACCTAGGTACACGTCTAGTTCGCAAAGGCATCTAGAGAGTGGGCATGTACCTTAGAATGTACAACCCTATAGGTGCACCTGTGCCAAACCAAGGAGGTTTATGGTGCACTTTCACTGGGCTTCATAAAGTAGGTCCTTTAATGGAAATCAGGGTCCATTGTAAATGTTCCCCTTACCACAGATCTACAATGTATCTCACTACATACTCTATAGCTAATCAGAACATTACAATGTAAACTGCAGCACATAAAAACATTTATTTGAAGCCAAGCTAAGCATCTACAAGATAACAATAGCACAAAGTAATGATGTCTGCTGTCAAACTTGCACTAGATGATTGAGGTGTCAGGTGCACCTTTATATTAAGTAAAGATTTTAAATCCAATTTGTGCCAGAGAAAGTAGTAGAAATATGTAATAGATAGTGTACTGAATTGATTTCTGGTAGTACTATAAATAAGATTCTATCCCTTACATTAGAATGTTATGATTGATGTGATAAGTTATATCACTGCACATTACTAAAAAATAGGAAGCTGGTAAATTGCATGAACATTAAGATAAGTTTTCCTCTAATTAGTATTTTTATAAATTACACATTCTGAAATCAATATGTGCTGTTTATACATGTATATTATTTGCAAGCATTTATATGTATACAAGGCTACATACCTACTGCCTTTAAAATTATGCATTTAGTATTGGTTTTAATGCAAGAAAAACACATAAACATGCAAAATTGCATTTACTTTGCATTGAGTTACTTTGAGCACTTCTTGTACTTCAGTGCATCTGATCCTCATCAGTACAGATGAAAACATACATTCGTCTCAATGTGGGTAGATTGTAAAGGGCAATGAGATTTTGTTAAGACACATTTTCATATGCGTTGCCACTTGCATTTGACTTGAACAAGATGATAACTTTCTGTTTTGTCACAGATACATATTTTAAAAAATGCAGATTGAGGGGCTCACATAGAGTTGAAAACCTATAATACACTTTTTTACATCTGCACATGCCAAAAAAGCAGTAGTTACATTCAGTAGTCCCATCATGCGCTCATGGCCGCTTGCGGCCATTGTGACTGAAGAGGTGGAACGGCGGAAAAAGGGGGCATGTAACGGCGTCTTAGAGCAAAGCGACTTATGTAGACTGATACTCAGACGCATATGTACCTGTCAGGAGACGGGACTTGTGGATGCTCGATAACTAGTGTAAATTACAAACCGATAGTGATGATGGTCAGCTTAGATGCATCTAGCTCAGCATACCTGTGTAAAATGTGTTTTCTGTGTATTAGATGTAAATGACATAATAACATAAATGCAATGTGGTTCTTATATTTATTTGCGCTATAAAGTGCATTTTAAACGCCAATATCTATGTACCCTCACTAAGTTACTTGTTTATACCTTTTTAATACCTTAATGTCCATATTAAAATAAAGGAAAGATTCATACAACCAGCTATACAAAGTGAAAACTGCACTTAACACATTTTTTATTCTTTCACAGGCGCTAAGCTGCTGTTACTTGTTACCTGCTGCATCATCTACAAATTTAAAGTGGAATGTTGCCCAGAAGCCTGCTTGTGTTATAATGAACCTAAAATCACATTCAGCTGTCAGCAGCAAAGACTGACGTTAATTCCATCATACATTCCAGTACAGACTCAGCGCATATTTCTTCATAATAACAAAATAACTTTAATAAGGGCAACAAGCTTCACACCCTGCCAGAACCTGACCATCCTATGGATCCATTCAAACAACATAAGTCATATTGAGTCTGGAGCATTCTATGGATTAACCAAACTGGAAGAACTGGACATGAGTGACAATTATAACTTGAAAACAGTAATGCCACTCACATTTCGTGGTCTTGTGCATCTACACACTTTACATCTTAATCGCTGTGGTCTACAAGATTTGCCCCCGGCAATTTTCAAAGGCCTTTTCTCCTTGCAGTACCTCTACCTTCACGACAACAACCTACATTTCTTGCATGATGATACCTTTGTAGATCTGGGGAACCTTACATACTTGTTTCTTCATGGTAACAAACTTAATATTTTATCTGAAAATGTATTTAGTGGCCTAAAAAACTTAGATAGATTACTGGTGCATCAAAACAGGTTGGATCTGATCCACCCTAGAACTTTTCATGATCTTAAGAAGGTGACAACTCTGTATTTGTTTAGTAACAATTTGACCATACTCAAAGGAGAAATATTGTCACCACTTGTATCACTTCAGTACTTGCGTTTAAATGCAAACCAGTGGATCTGCGATTGCAGGGCTAAATCACTCTGGAGTTGGTTAAAATCATTTAAAGGCTCGTCATCAGAATTGGAATGCTATCTTCCACCAAACTTAGCCAGGAAAGACCTTAAGAAACTAGTGATCAGTGATCTTGATGGATGTGCCAATATTTCTTTCCATCAGACTAGAACAGGTATGCTTGGTGTCAAGACATCTCTGAATCCCGATGAGATCTCAGATAGCTGTTGTCAACCTACCATCGATAAGCCACTACTAACAGGAGTCAATGATAAATCTGGCCCGTCTTCTCATACCAGTAGAATCCTGCCAAATATCCCAATCAAAGACAAAGAAAATATTTCAAAGACAAAAATTATTGGCAATGGTGACCACAGAAATAACAGAACATATAAGCCAATCAATCACTCCCCCTTTGGAACATTCACAAGCAAAATAGATAATTCCCTAACCAAGTTGAATCAAAACAATGTTTTTGATTCTGTTGAACCTTCCACAGTCCCAAATAAAAAGAGGCTTCCCTGCTTGAAAAAAGTGAAGTCAAAATCCCAATGTCGAATCTACCAACCAGGAACTAACTCGGGGCTTCTGAATTTCATCACCACACATCTCCTCTTTATGACTATGATCTTCATCCTCCAGATGCACTTTGAAAATCTAAATATATTTTTGTTCTAAGGCGGTTTTAAAGAAAGACTATAAGCAAGCTTCAGGAATCGGTATAGCTATATGAAAGAATGTGCTTAACAAAAAAAAGCAGCTTAAAAAGAGGCGATTGGGTATTTTTTTATGTATTTTGTTTTCTTTTTTCCTGATATAATTAAGGAAAGGGTCCTTTAAAGACTTAAGAAATGCTGAACATGAATGTTTAGCCTTTGTAATTAAATTGTACTTAATAATGATTCAAAATATACATTGTAAAAATGCTTTGTCTGCTCTGTTTATGACAATTATCGCTCTTTGTAATTATTTCTGTCATTATATGTTTCTGGTTAGTATTTGTTGAAGAATACTATCCATTTATGTTCTCCATGTTACACATATAGATATGCCTTTTATTTTGACTGTGCTGAAAAAAAAATAAACATATTCTTTTTTTCTTTTTTCCTAAATTTTATTTTAAATAAATATCATAATCATGTGTTTGTTAATATAATTGGTTTATTCTGTCAACCGTTATATTATAACTAACAGCACTGACTGGGGTAGATTGGGGTAGATTGATTCAGATAAAGAAGTGGAAGTTGCTCAATCAATTTATAGGATATAGCAGGTGCTTGAAAGGGTGGGGTTATCCTGAAAGGAACAAACACACAGAGAGATTCCCCAGCACACTGCTATAGCCAGCAACAGATCTGCCATTTCTACTGTAGATAAAATTGCAAAAGTCTTAGTTGCACACATTGATTCAGGCATGTTTGCTAAAGTTTGTTGAAAAAAGACAGATGTGCAGTCACCAAATTTGTCATGTGAAAGAACACTAGCCCCATTTTCTTAAACTCTCCAAATTGATTTAACTAATGGACTTATGAATACATGAATGTATATAAACATGGGTACAGAATAGCATTCTGTATTTCCTGTGACACATTTGCTTAGAGGGGAGGAGGATTAGTGGGAGAGAGCAGAAGGCACCACTTACAGCTGGCAGCTGTGTAGAACCAAACTCAATGTCACCGACAAAACATCTTTATTCAAAGATAGAAAAAAAATAATAGAAACACTGTTCAAATTTACTTTCCTGCAAAAACACAAATGAAGACAAACATTTTGAGGTTAGAGTCAATTATATTTAACGATACACCGGGGATTTCAGCCATCGATCACTTGCATGTGCAGAGTGGTCACAATCGTATGGTGTGAACCAGATAATAAGGTGTTGCAGCCTCCCGCATCAGACAAAAAAGATTGCAGCCTGCCATAGTTCTTTCCAGCAGTTCATTAGACTGTAACGTGTGTAGGTGATCCCATAAAAGGTCAGCTGATATATAAGTAACTGAAGGATTATTATACTATATTTATAAATACAGAAACAAGATATTCCTTTAGAGAAATGTATTCAGGCATATCAGTCCCTGGCCCAGTGAAGCTTACAATCAAATTCCCTATCACAGACACAGAAACACACAAAAACTATTTAGCTGGAAAGAAGCCAATGATCCTGCTAGTGTGTCTTTGGACCATGGCAGGAAGCCAAAGCACAAATAAATCCATGTGAACCAGCGAGAAACTTACAAATTCCACGCAGATATCACCTTGGTCAGAGTGTAACCACAGCTGTGCAAGTTAGCAATGGTTTCCACCATACCCCCATGTTGGCAATGGCATGATCCAACTGACTACATCTCAATTGGACCTCAGTCCCATGACTGATCACAGGTCAAAATATACTTTTTTTTTTCATAATACATTGTTGTGTATTATACTAAGTGCTTGCCTGTGACAGGCAGATATCTCACTCTTCAAGTGGTCAATTATTGGTGTAGCTAGTGCTTTACTCTTCTATATTTATATGTACGTGTGCATATTGATATGTCTAGTTAATTCATATGATGAGACATAATGCATATAGTGCATCACAGCATATTAGATTAACAAATTGATACTAACAGCATTTGCCAACATTGGAATATAATAGGAATAATATTTTTGCTTTAAAGAGCTGGTAATATAATTTTAACATAGGATATCCCAGGACCGCTTATAATATATAGACGTATATGGAATGAAAGAGCAAACAATTAGAATATGATCTTGGGACTGCAAGGTAGAGGAGTTAAATGTGTATTTTTCCCCTGTCCGTACACAACTTATGTCCTTGCCACCATGCCTACCTGAAAACCAGGGACGGACTGGCCATCTGGCAGTTCTGGCAAATGCCAGAAGGGCCGATGACCAGATGGGCCGGTTACTAGCTGGCCGACCCCACTGCTCAGCACACAGACTGTCATGCCGAATTCCAGCATGACAGCCTGTGCGCTGAGCAATGGGGCCGGCCCTACACTAACTTCCTTGTTGCTGCGCCTCCCCGCCTCCCCTCCTCCCCTCCTCCCCTATGAAGCTCTCGGCGATCAGTATCACATGGGACGCGCACCATGTGATCGGTGCCGTCCCATGTGTTAAAGGAGACTACAGAGCACGCCGCGGAGCAGAGCAAACAAGGTGAGGGAGGGTAGTTTGTGTGACAGTGCATCTAAAGAGTGTTTTATGTGGGACAGTGCATCTAAAGAGTGTTTTATGTGGGACAGTGCATCTAAAGAGTGTTATATGTGGGACAGTGCATCTAAAGAGTGTTTTATGTGGGACAGTGCATCTAAAGAGTGTTATATGTGGGACAGTGCATCTAAAGAGTGTTATATGTGGGACATTGCATCTAAAGTATGTTTTATGTGTGATAGTGTAACTATAGTATGTTTTGTTTGTGACAGGGTATGTTTTGTGTGTGACAGTGTAACTATAGTATGTGTGTGTGTGTGGGGGGGGTGCGGTGCGACTATAATGTGTGTGTGGGGGCCGGTGTATGACTATATTGTGTGTGTGGGGGCCGGTGTATGACTATAATGTGTGTGTGTGGGAGCCGGTGTATGACTATAATGTGTGTGTGGGGGCCAGTGTATGACTATAATGTGTGTGTGGGGGCCAGTGTATGACTACAATGTGTGTCTGGGGGCCGGTGTATGACTATAATGTGTGTGTGGGGGCCGGTGTATGACTATAATGTGTGTGTGGGGTCGGTGTATGACTATAATGTGTGTGTGGGGTCGGTGTATGACTATAATGTGTGTGTGGGGGCCGGTGTATGACTATAATGTGTGTGTGGTTGCCGGTGTATGACTATAATGTGTGTGTGGTTGCCGGTGTATGTGTATAATGTGTGTGTGGGGGCCTGTGTATGACTATAATGTGTGTGTGGGGGCCGGTGTATGACTATAATGTGTGTGTGGGGGCCGGTGTATGACTATAATGTGTGTGTGAGGGCCGGTGTATGACTATAATGTGTGAGTGTCAGGGGGGGTCTTAATATAATGTGAGAGGTAGGCTATTAATCTAATGGTGAATTGAAGGTGGGGGGCTAACTATTGGGTGCTATTTTATTTGTGGGGTGATGGTGGGGCAATTTAATTTAATAGTGTGGCCTATCAATTTAAGATGAATTGGAGTTGATTTTAAATTGATTGGATTTTTAATTTAATGCTGGCGTGGTTTGGGCGCTGTTAATTGAATGTCAATTTCTAGCTTGGGTCGTTTGGAGGGAGGGAAATAGGTTTATTTATTAAATGGGAATATTATTAATTTAATGTCAGGGTTAGTTGGAGGGAAATAGATGAATTTATCAAATGTAAGTACTAGTATTTTAATGTTGAGGCTGGAGGGAGGCCTAATTTTCAAATGTGGGTGCTATATTAATTTAACAGCGGTGCTGGTTGAAGTTTTCTAAATTTAATGTACTCATTTTTTTTCCAAATAGGCCATCCAACATCCCAGGATCCAGACAAGCAGCAACGGATCTAAAGACACCAGCAGCCACAAGTGATGACCATGACAAGACAGGTAGGAGAGACCAGGACAGTCTGCCAACTGTCCTGAATTTGGTGGGTGACTGTCCCGCTTAGTCAGGATTTGGTCTGACTACAAGAACAGTTGGGAGATATGTCCTGCTTCACACTGTGCTGCTTGTGAAGGTAGAACTGTGTGCACCTAACAGTAGTGCACACAGTATTGACTGTGTATTTGTCGAAAATGTGTCTAATAACCATATTACATCATAGGAGCCCCCCTGACTTAAGTGTCCTGGCCCCCCGAGCCTTAATCCAGTTCTGGTCAGCAGGAGGGATCTGTGCTCCCAGTCCCGGACAGGGCACAGACTGCAGAGCAAGCCGAGGAGCTCTAAGTCTCATGAGATTTATTAATCTCATGAGACTAAGAGAAAGTTCCCACCCTGACGGATCAGAAGCATAGATAGGTACAGTGGGCTGGGGGTGTCATAATGTGTCTGAAGGGGTGGTGTGATGTGAATGGGGAGGGCCTGATATATGTATTGTTTTATTATAATGTATGTATCAACACACCATTTTGACCACGCCCCCAACATAATGTACCCACGCCCTTGGCGGCGCAGCCACTGCGCTGCAGCGCACGTTTTTTTCCCTGCTCATGAACACAGGTGGGCCTGTGCGATATAAATGCCAGGGCTGATTTTTAGTCCCAGTCCGGCCCTGCTGAAAACCCTACCTGATAATCGACAGTGTATTATACGGAATATCTCCACATTGTGGTATTGAATTTTAGATCTCACTGCATTTTACCCAGGGATTTATAATCCTTGCAGACCTGTTCTTCCTTCAAATGAAATATGTGACAGCTCAGTATGGTGCAAAGCTATAGAAAATTGTTTCTGTAGAAATATGTCTGCCTCAGATAAATATATTCAAGGCCAGTACTAGTAACTTTTAAATAAACTTTGCAGCCCTGAAATAAAAAGAGCAGGAAATAAAATAGATTTCATAGTAAACATAAAAGTAATTTCATTGTAGAAAATATTTCTTAGAAATAGAAATCCTGTAAAAAAAATAAACTATAAATTTACAAACGTTTCACATTTGTTACAATGGAAATGGGTACACGGAGTCAGATTTGTCTAAAAAATCAGCCAAGTACTTCAAGAATATTGATACATTTTAATTAACACTGCTTAATGTAAAATAATTTTCCTGCTGTCATTTCAGCTTGTATCATGACTGTTAATAAATACAGGTGCTCTTTACTCAATGTCATAACAGCATCAAGAGGGCATCCTTATGGGTCCACTATTTCAAATCCTATCTGTTTAACATAATAATGATGCAGAGATGGATAAAGTCAGGGGCATGATACTAATTTAAATTTCAATTTATTCTTGGACTTTAAATTTGTTGGATGCATACATCGGTTAAGGTTCTTCTGTCGCAATGTGAAAGCACTATTTTCAGCATTTATTTCTAATGTCTATTTTAGAAATACAGAGCAGTTTTAATAATAGGGCAGAAGAAGTGTTTGCCTTGTATCCTTCAAGACATGGTGGCACTATTAGACATCCTAGTAATGGAGACTATAGGGGTCCAACAAGGGCTTCTTTTCAGCATCTTGGGGGTAAATGTATCAAGCTGAGAGTTTTCCGGCGGGTTTGAAAAACCAATCAGATTCTAGCTATTATTTATTTAGTACATTGTACAAAATGATAGCTAGAATCTGATTGGTTGCTATAGGCAACATCTCCACTTTTCAAACTCGCCGGAAAACTCTCAGCTTGATACATTTACCCCCAAGGGGTTCTACGAAGACAGTTTATCACTTGTCTCAAAGAGGGAATTCTCTCAAGGTAAAGCAAATAGCCTCAAACTAATAGTTTTAATCCTAGGCAGTATCATTCAGAGTAATAGATATATATTAACAAACTTTTTTTTAATGTACTAATAAACGTATACCCGCTACTTTTGGGGTAAAGTTACAGCTTATGATTTGCAAAGGTATGTGATCTTTTTTTTTAATGCTGAGGAACGAGAGAAGAAGAATGCTACAGGACTGGCAAAACTGAACACCCAACAAGTAAACAGAACTGCTCTTGCAGGAAATTTAAAAAAGGCTTAAAGTTAAGTTTTGTCTTTGTATTTTGGAGTTAGGCAATCTGACAGTATCATTAAATGAACTAACAATGCGTGGGTAGTAAACTTAAGGACAGAGTACTGAGGGTGCTAATATAACATTTAAGTTACAAACTTTGCACGGAACCACAGCAAGGCTGCATTCATAGAGTGTAACATCATTCATGGACCAGGAAGTTTTACACTGACTGCAACAGAGCCCAGTTCTTAGAGTAACAATATGCGGGTGCACTTGCGTAAGACTGCAGACCAAGCATTTCTTTAGCACACAGTCACATGAGTTCAGAAATACACATTATATTCTGTACAATAGATTATTATAACCTTTTCCAGTGCTGTGAATTTGCATTTTAGTATAGCCATTTTCCTAGTTGCTAAAACTTACTGATACATATTTAATTGACATCATGAAAATAGCTCCAGTAAAAGCTGTCTCAGCTAACCTCAAGTTTTGCCATACTCAGACTCATAGTCAAAGTGGTTAAGGAAGCAAAAGCAAATGCTGTGGGATATGTACTATATTATTGTTCACTACTGTTCCACATAAGAGGCTATTGAATAAATGAGTGAATACATTAAGGATGATAGCACTGGAGGGTTTTCCCTCCGATCAATGACAGCATGAAAAGCATTATGTGTCCATTGCTTCCTTGGAAAGTTTGTTTATATGTAAATGAAGGGAAAACAACCGATGCTAAAGTGCTCTTACAGAGAAGTGTTTCCCCTTTACTTTAACATGTCACAAATGTAGCTATTCAAGTCTTAGCTTGAAAACTAGGGTGATCATTCAAAATCATGTGCTGCCACCCTAAGAGCATTTTCCAAATGGCACATCAGGTTTGAACAAGTGGAAATGTTGCCTATAGCAGCAGATTCCAGCTATCATTTATTTAGTACATTTTACAAAATGACAGATAGAATCTGATTGGATGCTGTAGGCAACATCTCCACTTTTCTTAACCCGCAGCTTGACAAATTTACCCCCGTGTTCATCTTGATAAGAATAGTAACTACGGGATGTGCTGGAAGTCCTCAAACACAAGATTATTTTGAGGAAGTCAAATCATACTTGCCTACTCTCCCGGAATTCCTGGGAGGGTCCCGAATTTCGGGGACTCTTCCTGGACTCCTGGAAGAGTAGACAAACCTCCCGGATTCGCCAAAAAATAATGGCATTGAATGACGAGGCAAGGCTTAATTGCGACCTTAGGCCCAGCCCCTGCTATTCAATGCCGTCACCACACCCCCTCCTACACCCTGTCCCTTGTCACATGGCCACCCACCGGGATCTCCCAGGTGAGACGTTTTGAAAGTTGGTATGTATGGGTCAAGTATCCTAGTGGGGGATATTTCACATCTATATTCCTCATTTAGGGGAGTCCTGCACCTGCATCTCTTTTAAATTACAAGAAATTACCACAGAGGTTGAGGAAACCATTAGTATTTTTGTCAAATTGAATTATTTAAGTAGGACACAATGAGAAAGTATGTGCTCACATAAACCAAATTATTAAAAAAGAGTTAATTAGCATAATTAGCTCTTACAATAAAGGCAGTTTCCTATTACTGTGTGGAGTTTTATGAAACATGAATGAGGGTTGAACAAGCAGCATATTAATAGAATAATGTAAAAGTTTAAATGAATAATATAGGGAAACCAGGTGTGACAGCAGGCCTTGCTTAGTGTTTATGTTTTCACTTGTGCAAGACATGTGCTAAGGAGTCTCTTCTTCAAAATAGTATGATCCCGCGTTAGATGCACAAATAGACCATGGACAAGCTCAGTAGCCATATTTAAGTAGCCTTATATAAGGTTTCCTGAATTAAAAAAACAAACAACTGCAATTCAGTTTGCTCTCATGAGCTATCAATATGGTAAAGCAATTATGGGAAGAATGCAGTTGTACAATACTGAGATTGGTGAGGAGCAAGAATATCAAATAGAATTATGTTTTTATATACATGTAACTCCTTTTACTAAAACTGGATGTAAGAGGTATTTATTTATCCTATTGGAAGTGATAAATGCAAAATGCATGCTCTATCTGTGGTCAGTGATCACTTCTCTATTACTTTGTGAAAAGGTTGATAGGCTTATCTAGATATGTGGCCACATCAAGATACATGTAAAGTATATATTGATGTGACCACATTTTTACACTGTATTTTGAGGTTAGGATATGCAACTCAAAACACACAGGTGAGAATGCAATTCTGTGGCAGAATTCTTACATTTACGTTCAGACCGCAAAATTGCATTCTACTCTAGGTCCTTAGTTTCTATATAATCATTTCATTGTGAAGCTTCTGTTTTTAATTATATTTACTAACATCTTTCTCTATCCATATTACAGATCCATATTTCAGGCTTAGAATTACCGTGATAACGGTAATACTTTCAACGTCGCATTACTTTAGAGAGTAACCCGGACAATTGAATATGCCCCTTTGTGTCCAAACTGCCGCCACCAAGAGTTATTTTCAAAGCTAGCACTTTGCAGGAGCTCTTAAGATCTCTCTACATTTATATCTACAGATGAAATCAACCAGAGTTGTTGTTAACCAAATAATACCCTATATTTCAGTTGTGTAGCACTATTTACATTGATCAGCTGTAACATGAAAATCACCGACAAGTGAAATGAATAACATTGATCATCTTACTACAATGGCACCTGTCAATATATTAGGCAGCAAGTGAATAGTCAGTTCTTGAAGTTGATGTGTTGTAAGCAGAAAAAATTGGCAAGTGTGTGGATCTGAACGACTTTGGCAAGGGCAAAATTGTGATGGCGCTACAATACATTATAGAGGCACCGGGTCCCCCCATTGCATCTTAAAAGCGCTGTGACCACTGTAAATGGCGAGGTTAGCAGTGGACGGATTTTCTCTATTCGCAAATTTACAGCTGACAGTTATAACTGCTACCGGAGATCCAGTTCATCTAAATAATGGTATGTAGATATTTATTCACCATCACATTGATGGTCATCGTGATTTTTATGTCAGTGTCCTTCTTGTCGTTATCGTAGTCATCGGGAAACTGACTACCACCGTCTGTAGGATGTGCTGGACAAACAAGGCCGAGCTATGGAAGTCCTACCTCGTAACTTACGGTACTGCTGCTGATATCTTGGTGGCAGATACCACAGGACACCTTAAGAGGTCTTGTAGAGTACATGTCTCCATGGGCCAGAACTGCTTTGGTGGCACGAAGAGGGCCTGCACAATACTAAGTAGGTTTTTTTAATTTTGTGGATGATCGGTGTATGTCTAAGCTTATTCACCACATGAATTTATTAAGAACACAATGACAAAACATTATTAAATGGAATTTAATAGGGCAAAATATTCACAATGCTTCAGAGTGAAGATCTGGTAACGGAATGGATTGAAATCTGGTAACTGTTCAGGCCATTGGAGTACACTGAACTTATTGTCATGTTTGTGGAACTTGAGATGACGTGAGTTTTGTGACATGACATGACACATTATCCTGCTGGAGTAGCCATTAGAAGATGGGTAGACATTAGCCATAAAAGGATGCACAAGTTTAGTAACAATACTCAGGTAGGCTGTCACATTTAAGCATATTGAGGGGCCTAATGTGTGCAAAGTAATCATTCCTCATACGATTACACTACCACCGCCAGCCTGCACCATTGACACAACACAGGATGGATCCATACATTCATGCTGTTCTCACCACATTCTGACCCCACTGTCCACATTTCACAGCAGAAATCGAGATTCTTCAGACCAGGTGAAATTTTTCTTCAACTGCCCTGTTCTGGTGATCAAGTGCCAATTGTAGCCTCAATTTCCTGATCTTAGCTGACAGGAGTGTAATCTGGTGTGGTCTGCTGCTGATGCCCATCCACTTCAAGGTTCGATGTGCTGTGCCTTCAGAGATGATCTTCTGAATACCACTGTTGTAACACATGGCTATTTGAGTTATTGTTGCCTTTCTGTCAGCTTGAACCAGTCTGGCCATTCTCCTCTGACCTCTCTCATTAACAAGGCAGTTTTACTCATAAAGCTGCTGCTCACTGATTCATTCTCTGATGTATGTCCATTTGCATAGAGTATCTTGCATTAAAAAGCTCTGCACATGTCCAGAAACAGACCTTTCACCAATGAACACAATTGCATACAATCATGTCTGAATGCAAATGTCACTTCGACAACTTACGACTTGAAGGGTGAAACATGGGAGAGAAGAGACGGACAAACATAGGCCATGTACAGTAAGTATGCTTGCTTTTAGCCGTATCATTCATTTAAATACATATTTTTATTAATGCCTATACTGCACAAGTGTATGTGTACAATTGCATCTTGAGACCCACTTTGATTTAAATACGGTCGGAACTACTCCTATACCGTCCTCTTTTTTTAAAACAAACATGAATCACGCCCTAAATGTATTTGCTATGCTAACTATTCTCTAAACTCTACAGGCTGTTGTGCATGAAAATCCTAGGATATTAGCAGTTTATAAGATACTTAAATCACCCATTTTCAGCAGCCAATACTCCAGGGTACATTTCTAAAGTTTAATTCTGGCAAAACAAACCAGCTTTCTCAACACATCCGTTTATTGTTGCTTTTAGAAATTATGGCTTTCCTATGCATCAGATTGCCAAGAAGATTTCATACAAATGTGACCAATACTGTCTTGAGTGGAAGCACATACTGGATCTAAACAGGACTGAAAAAGAAGTGTAAGGCCCAGATGCACAACTGCACAAGAAGATAAGTACATTAGAGTCTGCAGTTTGAGAAACAGTCACCATACATGTCCTTAGTTTCCTTAACTAGTACACGCCAAGTAACATTGTCATTTGCAATAGTAAAAAGAAGACTCAGGAATGCTGGAAGAGTTGCAAAGAAGAAGCCATATATGAAACTGACAAGTAGTAAAGAAGAGTTTAAAATAAACAAAAGAACACAGTCATTGGGTGGTGGATGACTGGAAAAGAGCATTATGGACCGATGAGTCTAAGTTTGAGGTGTTTGTCCCAAAGATGAGAACATATGTCAGAGGTAGAGCAAATAAAAGAATGCTGGTAGAATTCTTGATGCCTTCTATCAAAGGCAGAGGAAATGTAATGGGATGGGGCTTTTTTGGTGACAGTAAGATAGGAGAAGGATTTACACAGAGTGCAAGAAAAATGACGGTTTTCCACTCTATTACAACCCATGCGGTCAGTGCTTGATTAGTGAAATTTCAGCAAGCAGCAGGACAAGATCATAAACAGACTTCGGAACTATGCAAAATCTATTTGGAGAAGTAACAGGGAGCCAGAGTACAGTCTTTGATGAACTGGCCTGCACAATGACCAAATTATAACCCTATTGAGCTCTTGATGGATTGGCTTTATCATGAGGTCAGGAATAAATGCCCTAAAAGCCAATTGCAGATCTAAGAAGAGTTAGAGGAATCATGGGTAAAATTATACCTGAATATCTTCAAAATATAAAATGCTAAACGTATACAAAGCTGCAATTACTGCAAATTAAGTATTCTATCATGAATGTAAAATTTAATGAATAGTTATTTGAAATCATCTATATGAATTAAAAACAATGTATTGACAATAACCTCAGGACAATTTATCCCATCACAAACATGTTTATTAAAATACAAGGAGAAATACAGAAATAGAATGAGGGTGCAAGAACATGGACATTTTCCCTAACATTTTTGGTCTCCATCAATGTCACAATTTTTAATAACATACAGTAAATTTTTAAACATGCTGCTCCATGTGGCCACAACAATAAAGGGCTGTGGGTATGTTAATAGGTGCGAAATTCAGACCATAAGTTTTCTCAACAAAGTACAAATGTACCTACATGTAGATATGAAACATCCCAATAACATATCCCTAGAAAATATTGATTATTTGGGTCAATATGTCATTTCTATATATATGCAATTAAGCTGATTTCTAAGATCGACTCGTACCTATTTGTTCTGATTATAAAAATACATGGTGGACATCTCAAATTTACATTATCAACTACAGTCATAGCCAAAAGTTTTGAGAATGATGCAAATATTAGTCTGCTGCCTCAGTTTTTATTATGGCAATTCTCATATACTCTTTGCCATGACAATGAACTTTATCCCAAAACAACATTTCCACTGCATTTCAGCCCTGCCGCAAAAGAGCCTGCTGACATCAGGTCAATGATTCTCTCGTTAACACAGGTGAGAGTGATGACAAGTACAAGGCTGGAGATCATTCTGTCATGCTGATTGGGTTAGAATAACAGACTGGAAGCTTTAAAAGGAGGGTGGTGCTTGAAGGGGCATATATAGCCCTCCCTCTTTTTCTCAAGTGCCATTTTAAAACAGACAGTGTGTAGGGAAGAGGTTAGCTGCGGTGCTCTGCTCAGAAAACAGCGCTCAGGGTAAACCAGGTATATAGGAAACCAATAAATGCTGTCACTATTGTCAAGCAGTTCTGTAGAGAATAGTCAGCTTCAATAGTTTGCTGATCAATTGCTTTTAATTTCAAATAGACTTTTCACAGACTAGTGGCTACTCTTTGTTGTTAGTGCAATGCATTGCAAATATATATATATATATATATATATATATATATATATATACATATATATATGTATATATATATATATATATATATATATATATATATATATATATATATATATATAGAAATAGGACAAGATATCTAGATGGTGCTTAACCCAATGTTGTAATGTTATCCATAAGGTATAAAGACAATTAAGTAGACAAATACAACTCCACAGGTATGTGTGTGGCAGCCAGTCTTCAAAAACGGATGGTAAGTCCGAAAACAAATAGTACAATGGGTAAAGAAGGACGGCGCCTTCAAGTGTATACAGAATATAAATGACAAATAGTTGTACAATGCACAATAAGCACAGAACAGTCCAGACAATATATCCAATAAATGTCTATATAGAACACCGCAAAGGTCTTCATATACCAATAGGCCGAAAATCGGTACTTAATCAGCGTGTAACAACTGAAACATCATACAGTAAGTAATAAGATGGTGTGCGTACCAGATAGAAATATAAAAACCGCTTATCTGTATCGTGGCTCCTAGGTCATCCCGACATATGATGCTCCATCATGTCTCCCTCAGCCGCAGTAATATGGAAATGTATATAGTATGTTCTAATAATAAACACAGCCGCAACACCAATCTCATCCGCTCGTCATTAGGAGAGAATATATGAACAAGCCATATGGTGTAGTATTTTATAGAAAATTTAACAAACAGATAAATTTATAAAATGCAAACTCACAATGCAGATAAAATATAAAAGCTTATCTGTAATATATAGGCAGGATTGCTGGTAAATTGTCACATCTCCTGGTGGTACTTATAGACGTCCCTCCATAAGCTCCATACAAAAGCTCAGTGTAGGATAGGATCTATAGCTCCCAGAGTGTGGTGGTGTATACCAGGATAGTGTAGTAATAAAGGCCTCAACGCGTTTCATTCAAACAGAGAACTTCATCAGGAAGAATTGAATGCATATGTGCACAGGTGTAATTTATAGTGATAGTGTGCGGTGCCATCTTGCGCTGACATCGCGGGTGCCGCGAAACCGAAAGTAAGTGCTCATGGGGGGGAAAAAAATTATTTATTTTTTTCCTCCTCCCTCCTCCTCCTTTCCTCCCTCTTCCTTCCTTCTTTCTTCTCTTAGTACAAGAAGGATAGTTACTAATGGGGCTTCTACATGTGCCCTAGTGAACGGGACTTGTGTATTACAGCCATTTAAGGTGGCAAGTACTAGAGATTATAAGTGTGGGCATTTTTTCCATAGAGAGATAGATGGTGGCCATATTTGATAAGGGCACTGAGAGTGACCCCTCAATAAAGTGCATACATATATAAATTATACACTATACAAACATGTATATACATAGGTAAATGTTATATAAATCAGATTAACTATAGCTATATCTCTTAATAACAGATAAAAAATATATAAAAAATATATATATATTAAAAGTAATATTATTATGAGTAAATGTATAAAAGGCATGTACAAGAAAATAGACATATAAAAATGTACAAATGCATATAACTGGATATAGTATATTGCAGCAAGTAGTATAAAAATTAAAATAATTTGCATAGAAATTATATGATTATTTCTAGGCAACTCCTAGGAAATAAATAGAGTATAGCACATATAAAAGAATGTCTAGCACCAGGTATCAGGGGTACAGTAATTTCAACCATAAAACAGTGCAATAAAGGAATACATGACTATTAGAGGAATGGAGCTATTTCATAGTTCTCATTCAGACCCCGTGGTGTCAAAGTTCCTAATTCAAAAATCCAAAACATCTCTCATCTTGAGAGTTTCTTATCTAGGGCACCTCCTCTTGGACCCAATGTGACATTTTCGATAGCTCTAAAGCTGAGTTCACTGGGATTAGAGTTATGCTTCTGTTGGAAATGGCGTGATACTGAGTGGCTTTCTATTTTGTTTTTTATATTCCTTACATGTTCCTGTATTCTTAACTTTAATGGTCGTTTGGTCTTCCCCACATATTTGAGACCACACGTACATTCTAATAGGTAGATCCCCGAAGTGGTGAGGCAGTTTGTAAAGTGTTTAATCTGATATTCTTTGCTATTGTCAAAATTATTAAAGGTTCTTTTTTGCGAGTTGCCAAATTTACAGATATTGCAGTGATTGCATTTGTAAGAGCCTTTTATAGCTGAAAAAAGATTAGAGGTCGGTTTTTCATTTGTAAGCATGCTTGGGGCTAGGAGGTCCTTAAGGTTTTTATTTTTCTTAAAGATGACTACTGGTTTGGCCGGAAGGATATTGCTTAATATGGGGTCTTTTTTAAGAATGCTCCAATGTTTTGAAATAGTGGATCTAATTTTTGTTTCTCCACTATTGAATTGTGTAATGAAAGACACCTGATCCTTCCTGTCTTCCTTTTCATGATACTTTAAGAGATCTGGGGGTAAATGTATCAATATGCGGGTTCTTCAACACCCGCGTGTTCAGCCTCTTCCGCGATTAAATTTCAAGCGGCGCTGCATTGTAAAGGGTTAACTTCCCTTTACAATGCAGCGCCGCTTGAAATTTAATCGCGGAAGAGGCGGAACACGCGGGTGTTGAAGAACCCGCATATTGATACATTTACCCCCTGATCTATTGATCTCCTGAGTTTTTTCTATTGCTCCCTTCACTAGCTCATCAGGATAGCCTCTCTTTTTGAATCTGTCTGCATAGATCGACAGTTGCTCTCTACAGTTTTCTTTGTTGCTGCAGTTTCTTTTAATTCTTTGGAATTGCGAAAAAGGGATATTTGTCTTCCATTTCTTTAAATGTGCGCTTCTAAAGTGCAGGTAGCTATTAGTGTCCACAGTTTTAATAAAGTTTTTAGTAGTTACGGTATTGCCTGTGTTCATAAGGATTAGATCGAAATATTCAACTTGTGACGTGTCAAATTTCGCAGTGAATGTAAGATTATACTCATTGCTGTTTAAATAGGAAAGGAAACGGTTAAGGCATTCCGTATTACCAGTCCATACTATTATGATATCATCAATATACCTTTTGTAGAGAGCTATATTCTCTGAGTATGGGTTAGGATTATAAATATATCGTTGTTCCCAACTACCCATCACAAGATTCGCAAAACTGGGTGCGAAAATCGTGCCCATAGCTGTCCCGACTGTCTGTAAGTCATCCAAGAATTTAAAATAGTTGTGTGTAAGGATGAACGTCATGAGTTCACAAATAAAGTTATTATGTTCGGTGCTGAGGTCAGGATCGAAGTTTAAAAATTCTTTACAGGCCTCCACTCCCTTCTGATGTTGGATGGAGGTATACAGGGATTGCACTTCTATCGTAACCCATATATATTCAGGCTTCCAGTGAAAAGTTTTAAAAATTTGTAAGACGCTTGTTGTGTCCTTAAGGAAAGATGCAAGATTATTTACATATTTGTGTAGGAAAATGTCAACATATTCCGATATGTGGGAAGTGAGGGAATCTATGCCCGCTATGATTGGTCTACCCGGAGGATTTTCAAGATTTTTATGAATTTTCGGGAGAAAATAAAATATAGGAATAGTTGGATTACTAATCATAAGATATTGAAATTCTTGTTTGTGTGGTAATTTAGGGTAAAATCCTTTTAATAGAATATCCCTTAGGAGGGAAACAAATTCATCTGTTGGGTCGTGATTAAGTAGTGTATAGGATACTTGATCGTTAAGGAGTCTCTGTGCTTCTTCAATATAATTAGGCCTATTCATAAGCACGATCCCCCCTCCTTTATCGGCCTGTTTTATAACAACGTCTTTGTTCTCCTGTAGGGTTTTTAGAGTCAATGCTTCTTTCTTGGTTAGGTTGCTATGTTTAAAATCATTCTGTTGGCAATCACATAGATCCTGTATCATAAGTTCCTGGAAGACATCTATATAACTACTTTTGGATTCTAAGGGAAAAAATTTGAAAGTAGGTTTTAGGCCTGACTTAGATTTATTTTATTTTTTTCGTGAGCACTTACTTCCGGTTTCACGGCACCCGCGACGTCAGCGCAAGATGGCGCCGCACACTATCACTATAAATTATACCTGTGCACATATGCATTCAATTCTCCTGATGAAGTTCTCTGTTTGAATGAAACGCGTTGAGGCCTTTATTACTACACTATCCAGGTATACACCACCACACTCTGGGAGCTATAGATCCTATCCTGCACTGAGCTTTTGTATAGAGCTTATGGAGGGACGTCTATAAGTACCACCAGGAGATGTGACAATTTACCAGCAATCCTGCCTATATATTACAGATAAGCTTTTATATTTTATCTGCATTGTGAGTTTGCATTTTATAAATTGATCTGTTTGTTAAATTTTCTATAAATTACTACACCATATGGCTTTTTCATATATTCTCTCCTAATGACGAGCGGATGAGATTGGTGTTGCGGCTGTGTTTATTATTAGAATATACTATATACATTTCCATATTACTGCGGCTGAGGGAGACATGATGGAGCATCATATGTTGGGATGACCTAGGAGCCACGATACAGGTAAGCGGTTTTTATATTTCTATCTGGTACGCACACCATCTTATTACTTACTGTATGATGTTTCAGTTGTTACACGCTGATTAAGTACCGATTTTCGGCCTATTGGTATATGAAGACCTTTACGGTGTTCTATATAGACATTTATTGGATATATTGTCTGGACTGTTCTGTGCTTATTGTGCATTGTACAACTATTTGTCATTTATATTCTGTATACACCTGAAGGCGCCGTCCTTCTTTACCCATTATACTATTTGTTTTCGGACTTACCATCCGTTTTTGAAGACTGGCTGCCACACACATACCTGTGGAGTTGTATTTGTCTACTTAATTGTCTTTATACCTTATGGATAACATTACAACATTGGGTTAAGCACCATCTAGATATCTTGTCCTATTTCTATATATATATATATATATATATATATATATATATATATATATAAATATATATGTATAAACCTATTTGTCATTTATATTCTGTATACACCTGAAGGCGCCGTCCTTCTTTACCCATTGTACTATATATATATATATATATATATATATATATATATATATATATATATATATATTAGTACTCTACAGTGTATACAGGCTTAGATAGATAGATATTATTCTGAACTAACTACTATATTTAGTTCTTTGAGAAAAACAGTGTGCTTTTGCCATCAGACTATTAGCAGCTGAATCCAAAAAACAAACATATTTCTTTGTTTTAAAATTGAAAGCTTTTTCTAGTGAAAGTACTTTTGTATGAGGCAGTGACAACTGAAGTAATTTGAAAAAATCTGTGTGCTTGTGTGCCCATTGGATACATTAAACAGCAAAAATATGCAGTGTAAGGTACAAGAGGTAAAAATGGTGAAGCACTACACACATACTAAATTTGGAATATTACACAGCACTCATCATGGAGAGTGAAGAGGCAGTAACAATCAGATGTCATTAGATGGACATAAGCATCAGTAGATATTTAGACAAGTAGATACCCAGTTGTAAAGAACTACCTAATTTGTTGTCACAATATAAATAATGAAGATGCTGAGAGATGAAGGTGGCATGCACCCATACTACAAAAATTCAAAGATTAGGCACACAATACATTGCCAGAGCATTCATCAGTTGAAATGAAAATGCTGAGAGAGATGAAGGTGGCCTGCACCTACACTACAAAAATTCAAAGATTATGCACATAATACATTGCCTGAGCATTCATCGGTTGCCAAGAGCAGGGCTTTCCTTACCTTGCCGCTATATAAATAAATGAGGATGCTGAGAGATGATGGCGGCTTGCAGCTATACTAAAAGCCTTGAAAGACCATGCACACAATACAATACATTGCCAGAGTATTCATCGGTTGCCAAGAACAGGGCTTTCTTTACCTTGTTTTACCTTGCTCTGCACCGTAATGCTGCCATTCTGAATCAAACCATGAAATTCGTATATATTTATGGGGAGAGAGGGCTGAAAAATCATTCTCCCGGGGCAACTTCATCCAACCCCTGGGTAAATGGGACTGCCCGAAAGTTGCAGCAGAGGTGGTCTCCAAGACCCTTGTATATAAATATGAAATGTATATAAATAATGTTTATATGTTCTATTAGTTAATTGTAAGAAATATGTAAAGTAGACAGTTATGATAGGCCAATAGTTGCCCTTCCCACACATGTAAGTATGTATAATACTCACATTGATGCAGCTTTGGTTGCTCAAAACATGTCTTGACAATGCAATTGAAAGTCCACAGTCTGAGAAATGAAGAGTGAAAGAACTGTAAGTTGTGGTCAGTCATTGTTTTCAATTTAATCAGAAAAAGTAAATGCACCGATATCAGATTTACAAAATCCTTCATTAAGACAACTATGGACAGCGGCATTAGTAGACATTTAAAGACAATGTTAAATGGTGGAATTCAAGATGACATTGTCCTTGGAGTGAGGTAGATCTGTGCCATAAGGCTGCCTTCTGAACCAAACCATATATATTTATGGAGAGGTAGGGCTGAAAATTCATTCCTCTGGGAAGCTTCTTACAACTCCTGGGTAAAGGGGACTGCCCGAGACTTGCAGCAAAGGCAGTCCCCAAGGAGGTGTGTACTCACTCTGATGACAGGGCAACCGGGACACCTCACACTGTCTCTGCGTCCTGGTTAGTAACAGCTGGGTGGACGGCTGTAATTAAATTATTGATACCTCTTGAGTGGATGTGGGGGCGTGCTCTTGGCCCCAATCCTCCTATCTTCCTGCTACCAGTTCCTGCTTATAAGCTTTTACTATGTTGCGTTAAGTCCTGGGGCATCCGAATACCGGTAAGTGCGTTCAACTCATCAGGAAAGATGGCTGCTATAGATGAAGACCTCTCCTGCTAGTTCTAAAAGCTTATGACAGTTACTAGGAAGCTTTACGTTGTAAAGGATTATATACTTGGACCACTGGTGTAATGGCAATTTGACCTTCCACTCTTTGATTTTGTTATTAGTTGTTAGCTGACTCACATTGCTCTCTCCGCCACCATTTTTGTTTAAATAAAAACTGTGACCATTTGCCAAATTTACTTTTGTGTCCATGTGGCTATTTATTTATTTAATTACAGTGATAGTAAGTCTGAACATGCAAAGGTTTTGGGTTCAAAGAAAGGGAGATATCTACACTATGCAGTTTATTATTATATATTTAAATTGAATTGGAGAAAGCAAATGCAAACTTACAAAATCCTTCATTAAGACAGATTGCTGCAGACTTTGGCCAAAATTGATGAGAATTGGGACAGCTGTGAAGGGATCATTAGAAAATAGACTGGAAATGAATTGTAATGCTATAAATAATAATATAGGAGCAAAATCAGCTCGAAATTACATTATTTTACATATTTTTCACAATTTTGAATTAAATTCAGATCCTAAACCAAAACATTTTGAGCTTTTTTTGGCAAAACTGGTAGCAAAGCCAAAACACGAATGCGGTTTTAAAACAGACACCAGTTGCAAAACCGAAACACAAGGGTCAGCGCACATCTCTAATACTTATACTGCTGCAAACATGATTAACTACACTTACAGTGCTGTAAATAATACTTATAAATAAAAGAAAGCAGCTAGCTATATAAAATATCCATTTCATAATATGCTTAACATGCAAGGTCCTATTTACTAACCCTTTGACATTCTCCTGCTTTATTTTTTATAATGGAGAATGACTGACCAGTGCAGGTATTTATTAGAAAAATAAATAAATAAATATAAATCTACAGACATAGCAGTCATTGGCCGCTATGCATAGCAGAGCAGGATGTCAGCTCATGGAGCTAGTGGATGAGATATAACAGGGAAGTAAACATTGGAACCTGTAATACTACAGGGAGGCAATTGTTTCATATTGTTATTAGTGGAACTCTTCAACTGACAGTAATTCTGAGAATTTCATGGGCTCTGACAGTTGAAGAAAACTCTACACGGTAACTAGCAGTTCACTGGTATATGTCAGATAATGAAGAGTGGAGGAATTTTTTCATCTGTCAACTCACTGGCTTAACAGTTGGAAAGGGTTGGACCAAATACATAAACCATGGCTAGAAGGTGTCATTAATGAAAGAAACAGGCTGTCAGAATTTATGATCTTTGTATGGCAGATTCCAATGGTAGGGACAGTCTTAGTGAAAAGAATGTACTATACTGTACTTTTAAGTACAGAAGGTAAAGCAGGGACTCCAGTAATAGCAAGTCCAGAGAATAGCCAGGAGTCTAGAGAAGGAAGTCATGTGTGAGCCAAGTGTCAGGAGCCAGACAGGTAGTAGTTCAAAACAAGGGGTCAAACAGGAAAGAGTTCACAGACAAAAGTTGTCACAAAACTTGCCAGCTTCACACTCCTGTGCTGCCACTCATGCGCTGTGTAGAGGTCAGCACTTCCTGGTTTGGGCAGTCACATGATCGTGCAAGGGGTTAAGTCTCACCATGTCTTGGATCTTAAATACATGAGCCTGGCCTTTAAAGTCTGTCTTTTTTAGCAGACTAGTGCCAGTTCATAAATTGTTTGCTATTCATGGTGTCACACACTGCACGCTTGTGACCTGTTACTGATGGATCTACCGGTTTGTGACCCTGGCTTGCTGACCATTCTCTTGTATATGTCTTTCATGGAATCTCCTGCTATCACCTGTGAATGTTCCCGCATCCAGGCTCTGATGCAGACAACACATATATAAGCCATCAGCTCCTGTCATTAATAGACTGTATCTCTGATGATTTTCCTATAACCAGTATCTGCTATAGCTGCCACTCGTGCAGCACTCTATTTTTGCCATTAATTCAATGCTGTATCTGTTACCTACTGTTGCAACTGCTTGCCAATATCTGCTACCTATTGTTTCAACTACTTCTGCCAGTGTATTATCATTTAGGTTTCAAATTCAAAGTATGGTAGTCAATACAAGGATACAAAAAATAGATAGGAGACCCCATAGGGGAGGTAGAATGCCAAATAAGATTCTCCACTAAATACTCTTAAAGACTTTCAGCTCAGGTTTGAACAAACAATATTTTCAGGCAAAAGGAATCTATGTTTCAGTTTAGATGTTAATAGGACAGTCATATGGCCTGTGTAAGGGAAGTTGATCAGCCTGGAAGTTACAAAATGTGTACACACTTTCATGGTAAGCCACTGGCAGCTATGGTGGAGCAGAAGAGATGGCATGGAAAGAGAAACAGATGGCTCTTCCAAAAACAGACATTAGAGCATCCGATATTGTGAAGACAAAGTCAAAGGTCTTATTTCCAAGCTAATCCTGGGATTACTCTCATCCAGCCATGACATTCCCAGAGCAGCAAGGCAGTGAGGAGAGTGGACCAAGTTGAATGTCAAAAGTTTCTCATGATTGGTGGTAGAAATGACATATAATGGCCAGGTCTCCATGGTAACAGACCATGATTGATGGAAGACCCATCAATGGTCTGAAGCAGAACAAGAAATTTTTCTGAACAATAGAATTTCAAGTCGGTCAGCAAACGTCTTGTCAGAAAGTTTCTCATAGACCCAGTCAATGAAACTTATGATGTCAATGTTATTCTGAAGTCTAAATTTAAGTTTTAAAGAAACATAGAACTCTGGAACCACCACATGGGTACTGGTGCAGGAAATTCTCTGTGCTAGCACAGTATATGCAGAGATAATTATTCCAGCAATGATTTCACTTTTGCACCATTAATTACCCATGGATACCATCAATTTACAAGAGTACTTCCTCCATCAAGGCAGGCATAGGAATGCCACGAATGACAAGGACAATGACAAAAGACAGTGGTTGGTGCAGTGTGACAATCCCTTTCTTTTCTTCCTATCATCCTGTAAGACAGGTGAAAATAGTAATGCACTCTACAATGGATTTCTCCAGTTCTTCAGTGGAATTTATATGTGCCAACTCATCCTTGATCTCATAATTGAGACCCAAGTGAAACTGATTACATCTCGCCACAGTGTTACAGTGAGTGTCAACTACCTATCTCTTGAATTCAATAGTATATTCTATCATACACCTAGAACCCCATTACAGCCGGATTAGGGTAGTTTCTCTTGTAGCACAATGGTAAAGATCATAGAAGGTTGATGTAAAATGTTGAAGAAAGTGAAACAGGCAATTGAATCTCCTTATTCCACATAGGGGGTTGTCCAAGCTAGATAATCTTCTTTGAGAAGAGTGAGGATCATTCCCACTTTCAGCAGATCTGTGGAGTAGGTGTATGGCTTCATGATAAATAGAAAACGGCAAAGATCTATTCACTTGTTGTATTGTCCATGCTCACCAGCAAATATCTCAGATATAGCCAGGTCATGTACAAGGAAACTTGTGAAGAAGAGGTCTACTTTGCTGGAGTCCCTGACACTTATTTGTCTTTCTCTGAAGTCCACTGTAAGTCTGAATTGGAACCTCTATCTCTATCTGTATCCAGGTTCTCTCAATGAACAAAACATTCACATACATGAGAGTCAGTGTTCTCTAAGTCTTCTGTTTTGTCTTTTAAGAACTAATTTTCTCCATGCCAGTATTTGAGGTGTCACAAAACTTACCTTCTCCAGACTCCTGTGCTGCTGATTCCCTCTGCCACTGTGTAAAGATCGACACTTCCTAGTTTGGTCAATCACATGATCATAGCTGGGAGGGAGCATATTCAGACCTGCAGACTATATGAAGGTCACTCTAACACTCTAGCTGTGTCAGAGCAATAGGTTTCCACACCAGTCTGACTCCCTGTAGAAGCTGAGCTTCCCTATGCTTTCCCCTTGGATTTCTTCTCTGCTTATTAACTCCACGTGTACCAGTCCTTGCTAGTTTTTGACCACTCTCTCTCTGATCCTGAGTTTGTACTGCACTACTGTCTGTGTACCAGTTCCCAGCTTGTTATTGGACTTCCCTACTGCATACTGATTTTGTACCTCACTACCACCAGTGTACCAGTCCTTGGCTTGCTGACCTGCTTCTGTATTACCCATCCTCCATCTCCACTGTGTTACACCTAATGGATTTCCAGAGGTCTACTACCTGCGGGATCCCGGCTGCTAAGCCCATCCCACCTTGTAATGGTTCTTGGTGAAGATTGGTGAATCCATTATACTCCGCACCTCTGCATGGCCAGTGATAAACCAGGCTAACAAGGGTATCCATCACCCCAGGACTCTCTTCCTGATGACCTCGTTACATGAAGTGTTTCATTCTAAAATTTTATGCAAGTTTCCACTCTATTTTCCAGAGCTGAAATTCTTTTATTTAGTACAGAAATATCACCTTGTGGACGGACCTGAGATTAGTTTAGAGGCCAGCGCTGAGGGAACCTGTGGCATTGTCGGTGCCTGTAATGAAGCCACGTTTTTATCTTGTCTTGTAAATTCTTCGGAGATATATCTCACTGCATTCCTTCTACCTTTTGAGGCACTCTTCTGCATATTGAACTTTTTCTAAGATTTCTTGCTTATATGATGAAGAACTTGGTGGATAGCGTAGTATTCACTTTTATGTGTAGGACTGGTCAATGAGATAATTAAAGATTGTTTAATGGATGGTTGTCAGCGAAAATTTGACTTGCAGTTATTACTCAAGTGACCTCTAGGTTGCAGAGGAGCTCCATTACTAGTAAGACTGTTTCAGTGGGATGCAATCTAATTTTCTTTTAATGTGCAATCCTCACTGCTGTTTGAAAAAGTGGAGATGTTGCATATAGCCACCAATCAGATTATAGATTTAATTTATTTAGTGTATTCTACAAAATGAAGCTAGAATCTGATTGGTTGCTATAGGCAACATCTCCACTTTTTCAAACCCGCAGTTTAGTCAATATACCCTAAGGAGTAACAGCAGGTAGCTTATTAACTCAGAGGGTAAAGTATATTTTGAGACAGGGCTGATTCAAGAACTGGTATAAAGTAGAGATGTGCACCGGCGACTTTTGAGGTCTCGTGTTTTGTGTTTTGGATCCGGATTTTCGTTATTTTTGGGGTTCGGATTTGTCTCGCAAAACACTTGACGAAAGGTCTCGGTTCGGATTTAAGGTTTTGGATTCGGATTTTTTTGGAAAAAAACATAAAAAGTTTAAAAATCAAGTTTTTGGGCTTATTTTCACTCCTAGGCTATTATTAACCTCAATAACATTCAATAACAAGCATTTCCACTAATTTACAGTGTATTCTGAACACCTCACAATATAGTTATTAGTCCAAAACGTTGCAACAAGGTATCTTTCTGGACTGCGTAGAGGAGTGGGTCACCACAATATATATTAAAAACCCTGAACTTTTATGATTCGCACCAATAAATGTACCTGGACTGCGTAGAGGAGTGGGTCACCACAATATATTAAAAACCCTGAACTTTTATGAATCGCACCAATAAATGTACCTGGACTGCCTAGAGGAGTGGGTCACCACAATATATATTAAAAACCCTGAACTTTTATGATTCGCACCAATAAATGTACCTGGACTGCGTAGAGGAGTGGGTCACCACAAGATATATTAAAAACCCTGAACTTTTATGATTCGCACCAATAAATGTACCTGGACTGCGTAGAGGAGTGGGTCACCACAATATCTATTAAAAACCCTGAACTTTTATGAATCGCACCAATAAATGTACCTGGACTGCGTATAGGAGTGGGTCACCACAAGATATATTAAAAACCCTGAACTTTTATGATTCGCACCAATAAATGTACCTGGACTGCGTAGAGGAGTGGGTCACCACAATATCTATTAAAAACCCTGAACTTTTATGAATCGCACCAATAAATGTACCTGGACTGCGTATAGGAGTGGGTCACCACAAGATATATTAAAAACCCTGAACTTTTATGATTCGCACCAATAAATGTACCTGGACTGCGTAGAGGAGTGGGTCACCACAAGATATATTAAAAACCCTGAACTTTTATGAATCGCACCAATAAATGTACCTGGACTGCGTAGAGGAGTGGGTCACCACAATATATCTTAAAAACCCTGAACTTTTATGAATCGCACCAATAAATGTACCTGGACTGCGTAGAGGAGTGGGTCACCACAATATATCTTAAAAACCCTGAACTTTTATGATTCGCACCAATAAATGTACCTGGACTGCGTAGAGGAGTGGGTCACCACAAGATATATTAAAAACCCTGAACTTTTATGATTCGCACCAATAAATGTACCTGGACTGCCTAGAGGAGTGGGCACTGGGCACCACAATAAAATATATAAAAAACCTTCAACAGGTCTGCATTACACTACACATACGGCTGCTCCTCCATCCTCTCCATCATATACATGTTGAAGTTTTAGCGTGTGACAACCTCTTGTTTTTGATAATGTCAGTGCATTTTGAATATTTTTCAATTTGCCCCACACCACTGAATGAACTTTATCTATGATACGCATCTATCTATCTTGACTGCGTAGTGTGGTGGCCCCGGTACACAATTTGGTACCGAGGCCACAATATAATTAAAAAACCCTCCACGTGTCAGAATTCCACCAAAAAAGGGTATGGACTGCGTAGTGTGGTGGCCCCGGTACACAATTTGGTACCGAGGCCACAATATAATTAAAAAATTGGGCATCAACAGTCAACGTTGTTTAATATCTGATACACCTCTATCTGGACTGCATAGTGGAGTGGCCCCGGTACCCAATTTGGTACCGGGGCCACAATACCTCCTCCAAACATGGTACAGACAATTCGTCATTGAGATCCCATCAAGTATGTTAAAGACAGACAGGGTCGAAGTGTTATTCGTTGACTTTGTAAACCCAAAAAACTGTCCCTGTTGCACATAGTCGTGCAATGAAGACTGACTTTTTCATTTAAAGGCACGATCTTTCAAGTGTAGTGTTTGTAAGTCTAAGTCATATTATACTTTTGGTAAAATTGGTTTATTTTGTTCCTCTTTATGGTAATTAGTCATAGAATTAAAGTATGAAATAGAATTAAAGTATGAAATAGAATTAAAGTATGAAATAGAATTAAAGTATGAAATAGAGTGGTATAGAGTTGTAGTGTGGTATAGATAGAGTGGTCCACACAATATAATAATAAAACCCTCAACTGGTCTGAATTCCACCAAACAAGTATCTGGACTGCGTAGTGTGGTGGCCACGGTACACAATTTGGTACCGAGGCCACAATATAATTAAAAAATTGGGCATCAACTGTCACCGTTGTTTAATATCTGATACACCTAAATATGGACTGCACAGTGGAGTGGCCCCGGTAGTAAATTTGGTGCCGGGGCCACAATACCTCCTCCAACTTCCAAGTGTAGTGTTTATAAAGACAGACAGCGTCGAAGTGTTATTAGTTGACTTTCTTAACCCTAAAATTGTCCCTGTTGCAAATATTCGTGCAATGGACAGTTACTTTTTTATTGAAAGACTCAAGCTTTCAAGTGTAGTGTTTATAAAATATAAACAACAATACAGTAGTTTTAGAGCACGTCAATACCTCTTGTTTTAAATTATGACACGGCATTTTACTTTTGGTTTAATTTCTTGTATTTTTTTAAATTTGGTTTTACTTTTTGAACATGGCAAACGACTGTTGATTGGTCATATAATGCAAAAAGAAAAGGTCCAAGATGGAATTGTCCTTGGGCCCTCACACCCACCCTTATGTTGTTTAAATAGGACATGCACACTTTAACAAACCAATCATTTCAGCGACAGGGCCTACCAAACAACTTTGGCTGAAATGATTGGTTTGTTTGGGCCCCCACACCAAAAAAGCTATTCATCTCTCCCTGTACAGACTAAACAGGCTCTACTGAGGCAAGATGTCGTCCTCATCCTCAACCTCTGATTCCTCTCCCCCTACAGTGTGTACTTCCTCCTCATCACACATTATCAATTCGTCCCCGCTGGACTCCACAACCACAGGTCCCTCTGTAGTATCTGGAGGGCAGTGCTGTACTTCATTGAGGAATTGATTATTCATTTTTATAAACATCATTTTTTCAACGTTGTGAGGAAGCAACCTCCTTCGCCGCTCACTGACCAGGTTCCCCGCTGCACTAAAAACTCTTTCCGAGTACACACTGGAGGGGGGACAACTCAGGTAAAATAGAGCCAGTTTGTACAGGGGCTTCCAAACTGCCTTTTTTTCCTGCCAGTAACAATATGGACTGTCTGACATGTCTACTTGGATGGTGTCAGCAAAGTAATCATCCACAATTTTTTCTATTGTGACAGCATCCAATGCAGCGAGAGTAGACATGTCTGCAATGGTTGGCAGGTCCTTCAGTCCGGACCAGATGTTATCAGCATCCCCGCCAGTGCCTCTTTTGGGAAAACTGAGCTTTTTCCTCGCAGCCATAGATGTGGAAGAAAATGAGGGTGGAGCTGTTGGCATGTCACGGTCCTCTTCAGAGGACAATCTCCTGACCAGCAGGTCTTTGCACCGCTGTAGACTTGTGTCCGCCGGAAACAGAGACACAACATACGCTTTAAACCGAGGATCGAGCACGGTGGCCAGAATGTATTCCTCTGACTTTAAAAGAGTGACCACCCTCGGATCCTGGCAAAGCGTACGAAGGGCTACATCCACAAGAGCTACATGCTTGGTGTAATCGCAATGGCTTACCAGCTCCTCCCTCACTTTCTCCAGCTGCTTCTGCAACAGCCTGATCAGGGGAATGACCTGACTCAAGCTGGCAGTGTCGGAACTGACTTCTCGTGTGGCAAGTTCAAATGGCTGCAGAACCTTGCACAACACGGAAATCAGTCTCCACTGCGCTTGACTGAGGCGCATCCCCACTCCTTTGCCTATGTCGTAGGTGGCTGTGTAGGCCTGAATGGCCTTTTGCTGCTCCTCCATCCTCTGCAGCATATAGAGGGTGGAGTTCCAGCGCGTCACAACCTCTTGTTTGAGGTGATGGCAGGGCAGGTTCATGCTTTTTTGATGTGCCTCTAGTCTGCGGTAGGCACTGGCTGAATGCCGAAAGTGTCCAGCAATTTTGCGCGCCACCGCAAGCATCTCCTGCACACCCCTGTCACTCTTGAGGTAATGCTGCACCACCAAATTAATGGTGTGAGCAAAACATGGGACATGCTGGAAATTGCCCATATTTAATGCCCGCACAATGTTACTGGCATTGTCTGACACCACAAATCCCCATGAGAGTCTAAGTGGGGTAAGCCACTGGGAGATAATTTCCCTCATTTTCTCTAATATGTTGTCAGCGTTGTGCCTCTTATTAAAGCCTGTAATACACAATGTTGCCTGCCTTTGCATGAGCAGCCATTTTGTAGATGCTGCTACTGATGCAGCTGTTGCTGTTGCTGCGGAAGGGGATGCATCTACCCAGTGGGCTGTCACAGTCATATAGTCCTTCGTTTGCCCAGAACCACTTGTCCACATGTCCGTGGTTAAGTGGACAGTGGGTACAACCGCATTTTTAAGAGCACTGAGGACACTTGATCGTACTTCTCTGTACATTTTTGGTATCGCCTGCCTAGTGAAGTGGAATCTCGAGGGGATTTGGTACCGGGGACACAATACCTCCATCAACCCTCTAAATCCCACTCCACTGATGGCGGACACCGGGCGCACGTCTAACACCAACATTGCAGTTACAGCCGCAGTTATACGCTTTGCAATAGGGTGACTACTATCGTATTTTGTGGTCATGGCAAACGACTGTTGGACGGTCAATTGTTTTGTGAAAGACTTAGCGATCTTACGACTTCCCCTCTGGGAAGATGACCGACTAACAGCAGCAACAGCAGCAGTGGCAGTAGTAGGCGTACCGCTGCAGGATTCCTCGGATGAATCCCATATTGAGGAGGACTCAGTCTGGCTGCTGACTTGGGCTGCAGGACTGAATCTGATGGAGATTGTGGAGGAAGTTGACGAGGAGGGTGTTGCTGGTGTGTATCCAACTGGACCACGGGATTTAGGTGTCCCTGTACCGATGAGGGTCCTAGCCCCAGTTCCTGAACTAACCACTGAACTATGAAGGTTATTCAGGTGACGTATAAGGGAGGATGTTCCTAGGTGGGCAAGATCCTTACCCCTGCTTATTTGAGCTTTACATAAGCTACATATGGCCATACATTGGTTGTCTGGATTTGGATAAAAATAACTCCAGACCGAAGAGGTGCATTTTTTGGTCTTCTGACCAGGCATGACGATGGGCTTTTTCATCCCATGGACATCAGCTGTTTCCCCCCCTGGTGCTTCATTTACAATAACCACATCACCATCCTCATCATCAAGTTCCTCCACAGCGCCAGCTACATCATCAATAGCCTCCTCCCGAGCCACCTCTTCCCGTACAGTGATGGGAAGGTCAGGCTTGACAACCACCAACATCCTTGGACTCGCCTTGTGGATTTGTGATAATTTCTCTTTAGAAGGCAGAGTTGTTTGCTGTTTTGTTGCTGACAGCATAACTCTCTTCAATTTTTTGTAGGGGGGGGGAGGAGGAGGAGGGATAAGATCCGTGGGTGAAGCTGAACCACTAGTCATGAACACGGGCCAGGGCCTAAGCCGTTCCTTGCCACTCCGTGTCGTAAATGGCATATTGGCAACTTTACGTTTCTCCTCAGATGATTTAAAGTTTCTCTTTTTGCTACTTTTTCTTAACTTGGGCTTTTTGGATTTTACATGCCCGGTACTACGAGATTGGGCATCGGGCTTGGAAGACGACGTTGATGGCATTTCATCGTCTATGTCATGACTAGTGGCAGCAGCTTCAGCATTAGGAGGAAGTGGGTCTTGATCTTTCCCTACTTTATCCTCCAAATTTTTGGTCTCCATTATATGTAGCACAAGATACTGCAGAATGTGTGAACTTGGTAATATTGCAGTACCAATGGACTTATACTGCTGGATTGGTTTTGCAAATTTGGTTATAATTATTATATATTTTTTTTTTTTTAAATTTTTTATTTTTTTTTACTTTTTTTTTATTTTTAAAAAACTTGGGAATAGTGGGGAAATAACTATGCCCTTAGAAGCACAGAGCACAGGACACAGCACCACTGGACTGAACAGGACACGGCACAGGACCCAGCAGCACTACGGAACTCAGCAGGACAGAGCACAGGACACAGCACCACTGGACTGATACTGCAGAATGTGTGAACTTGGTAATATTGCAGTACCAATGGACTTATACTGCTGGATTGGTTTTGCAAATTTGGTTATAATTATTATATATTTTTTTTTTTTTAAATTTTTTATTTTTTTTTACTTTTTTTTTATTTTTTAAAAACTTGGGAATAATGGGGAAATAACTATGCCCTTAGAAGCACAGAGCACAGGACACAGCACCACTGGACTGAACAGGACACGGCACAGGACCCAGCAGCACTACGGAACTCAGCAGGACAGAGCACAGGACACAGCACCACTGGACTGATACTGCAGAATGTGTAAACTTTGTAATATTGCAGTACCACTGGACTTTTACTGCTGAATGTGTGAACTTGGTAATATTGCAGTACCAATGGGCTTATACTGCAGGATTGGTTGTGCAAATTTTGTGGTAATTAAAAAAAATTAAAGTAGTTTTTGGTATTTTTTAAAAAACTTTTTTTTATTTTTTTAAACACAGGGGAATATTGGGGAAATAACTATGCCCTTAGAAGCACAGAGCACAGGACACAGCACCACTGGACTGAACAGGACACAGCACAGGACCCAGCAGCACCACTGACCTCAGAAGGACAGAGCACAGCACACAGCACCACTGGACTGATACTGCAGAACACAGCACAGCACAGCACAGCACAGCACAGCACAGCACAGCACAGCACAGCACAGCACAGCACAGCACAGAGGACCACCTAACACACCCTCCCTCTACCCTGATCAATGCCCGAGTGAAGATGGCGGCGACTAGCGGGGAATTTATAGGATCCGAGTATCGCGAGATCCGACAACGGGATTATGAGTCAGAGCCTCAGTTTCACATTTGAATTTGGCGCCAATACCCGGATCTGTCTCGGATCCGACTCGGATCCGCAACGTTCGGGTGGGCTCGGATTTCATAAATCCGAGTGCGCTCATCCCTAGTATAAAGTAGGCCACAGCTCCTAGATTGGGAGAGATATCTCCTGTAATATAAAATATAGTGGAATGTAAGAAGTTTTTCACTATCTCATCTTTGCAAACTCACAACTTGCTCACTAGACAGCTAAGCCAAGCCCCAAAGAGTTGTATTTTAAACAGTAATCACTGTGTGCTAACAGTGAGGTTTCCTACACAAATAAGATTGGAACAGTAGAGTAAGTCAGGGACTTGTAACTTTTTCTGCTCAACCCTCACACATGTTTCTGTTGCGGACGTTTTAGCTCCACTCCAACTGAACATCTCTCTGTCAACAAGACACAATGATACCACACACAGCACTCCATGTCAACAAATTGATAAGCTTTCCATACCTGAAAATACCTACTTCCACTAAACCCACTCATGTGCCTTCTATGGACAACAATCGCATCTCTACGTTTACAATCTATGGACCACAGCTCCTGCACAATACCAACATTAAAACCTCCTACATGCATTGCTCCATGTCTGTGGGAAAATATAGTATAACTTTATTTCTAGGTTCACTAATTGAAAGAATGTTTGCTTGCAGCACATACTCACAATAAGAGCCAAGCACAATAGTGCACCCTAAACTGCACCAAAGAAGTAAAACTGCCATGGTCACTTGAGTTCTTCATTAACAATAAAACATCAACTTTCTCAGGACACAGTTTCTAGGAATCAGACTTCTACAGGGATCACTGCAAAAAAAACAAACACATTATACACACAATTAGCATTCTTAAAGTATCTGATTTTGTCTAATTAATAGGGAGGGATTGTTCATTTGACCATACCATCTGGTGTTAAGTATAAAATGGTGATTATGGCACCAAGTCCTAGAAGCACCAGTCTAAAGCAGCACCCCCCCTTCTTCCTTACAATGTGGCCTACCCCTGCTGCTTACCTTAGCAGATGGGGACAGCACCCTCTCTTCTTGTGACTGAGAGTGTTGCATCTGATTGTAACATCATAGCAAAGCTCCACACTCCCAAAGTAATACTGTAACAGCAGCAGCTTCACATATAATAAGCTACTGGCTGCTTCGCCTTCATGTCTCCTAATGTCTCCCAAGCACTCCATGTGGGTGGGCCACGGGGCCATTAAACACACTGGATAAATGACATTATGTCACTTATTAAGTGTTTTATGTGCCCCCTAATCATTGGAACCCTTGACAACCACCTAGGTTCACACAATGGTAGTGCAGACCATACTGGACACAAATGTACCTATGACTGAAGAACTCATGGCCTGAAATACATCAGTGTGTCCTACAATTATTACTTTGGTGATTTTATATTAATAGCACAGTTATCCAGGATATTTATGAATGTGCTGCATTGGGCTGTCCACCGAAGTACCGGGGAGATCCCCGGTATGGCCCACTGCCCGACTGTCCCGTCCCCTTTCCTAGGGGACGGGGTAGTCTTTGCATAACAGGTGCAAGAGAGGTGAAAGCTTGGTTATCTCTATACGGGAGTTGACTTTTGGGAAATACACAGTCCACCGGCTCAACCTTATATCTATATGTTCCCATCACCCAGGCTGCTTTAGATTGTGGTGTGCTTATTCTTTATAAGTATATGCTCTCCCTCCCCAGACTATACATTGTGGTGCTCCCCCTTATATTTATATGTCATCCCCTTTTCTGTTGACAGACACCCCATCTGCCACACTCCTCCATCCCTGCTGCAAGTGTCCCCATCTACCTTTCAGTGGAAGAAGGGGCACAGCACTGAGGAGCTACAGTGGAGTTCATATAATAAAATAGTACAACGCCCCCTCTAGTGGCTGGCCTCACCCCTCTGTCCACGCCCATCCTGCACAGACAATATTTTATGGACCCCTACAATAGCATTCCCCTAGTGGGTCCTTCATGCCCCAGTCTGACATTGTGAATGTAGATCCACTAACTGACAAGGAGACAAAAAAGGTAAGTGCCATGACCACTTTGGAGGTCTTCTAGCCCTAGCAGTAATTAGAGTTTAGTATAGAAACACTTCCTGTTTCAGGAGCATGCATATTCATGTTGAAAAATGACTTCTTCCCATCAAAAATGGCTTACAATACTGCAGATTAACCTTTTTGTGCCATTGAAACTTTCTTCCACAAGAAATTGAATATTATTCACAATAATTCACTTTCTAGAAAAGACTTGAAGGTATTCACATTTTACTGAGATGGTCTCCTTAGTCTGTTTTAATGTTGAGAATTTTTAGTGCTTAGTGGTTATACTCTGGGGTGATCTTAGGGAGGGGGTTTAAAGTTGTCCAGAAACTCCCCTACTCCTAAATCATGCTCATTCTTTGATTAAGAAGAAGGAACCAGCTTCTAGGAACCTCCTCCTCTTGACTGCATTAAAAAAAACGGTAACATAGTCTGTTAGATCTGTCTAAGATCCATTTTTGTATGGATTTGCCTATGTTTTAATGAACTTTTTATTCAATAAAATGACCGTCATTATGGTTCGTACTTTTAGCTCTAGTGTTTATATGACTTATAAAAGATATAGGAGTAAATGTGTAAAGCTATGAATTTCCAGTGGGTTTGAATAATGGAGATGTTGCCTACAGCAACCAATCAGATTCCAGCTATCATTTTGTAAAATGTACTACATAAATGATAACATATCTGATTCATTGGTTTTAATGTACAGCTTACTAAATGCATAATTTTTATTTAACGTAACCTATTACATTGACATACATTGAATTTTAACTTTTTTCTATTGTGGCAAGTGTTTTCTGTTTTTATTTTTTTCAAAACCAAGCATTTGTAAACCCTGCACTAGAAATCCTGCATTTGTAACTTTGGCAACAATTAATTAACACATTTGGGCTTCTTACATGATGAAATAAGAAACGTGTCAGTGGAAACGGACCAGAAAGTAATAGCAAATAAACAATGGTCGACATAAGATAGCTAAAAATACTGATAGATAAGTATATAATACTAAATGCAGACATGCAGTGATCTCCATTCACTTTTTTATATACTTAATAATAAGCTGATCTGCACACCATTGTTATTTTTGGACAAAATAATGTTTTTTTTAAGTATACAATATCAAACGTATCTTCTTTTGTTGCAGCACTGTAACAGGTGTTAACTGTTTCAAAATTGAACAATAGGTCCCTACCAAGGCTTGTTCTAATGAATGAGTCATGGAAGGGGACTGTGAACAGCAGTTCTCTCCATTACATTTTTAGTAGGTCATCTAGATTCTTGCATATGCTATAACAGCATTATTAAGGCCTTTGTGTTCACCATAACGCTGTGGAAACATAAAAATGAAAGTTTTGCAAACAATCTCATTATTAATTGAAGATAATTTTAAATTGTTGGAATTCCTTATTAAGTCATCATTATATTTACCTTTACAAATAAATATTCATACTTTTCTCTAACTCTCCAACAATCTGTTTACAGCTTTCCCATGAGTTATCTTCCTTTCTTTTATTAAAATTCTTTTGGCGTTTTACAACGCTATATTGGTTTTGTATATGTATTTTTTTATAATTTGAATACTGCTTGACCTGCAGAAGGGAATAGATCTTTGAAACATTATTTTTAGCCTAAAATAAAAGGTGCAGTAACTATAATAATTCTAAAATGCCAATCTCCCAGCAGCACATTTTTAGTCAATTCCACACACTTGATAATACTACCATCTGCTGGCTGAATATCATTAGCGCAATAAATTCTAAAACAAAATTAATTTTAGGTCAAATATGAGCTTTTGATACTTAATACAGCAGAAGTGTTATATACCTTAGTTTAATTGCAAATAAATTGTGTGTATAAGTTGTAACACATGGCTCTTCAGTGAGATACTGGGTGTAGCTACTTTTTAGCAGAGTAAATGACTGAGCTGAATGGACAGACATTCCAGTGATCACATGTGTAAGCGGACAGGTGAATAGGAGTATATGAAATTGTTTTAGAAATATGCTGATTCGCTGTATATGCTGAATTTTTTTTTATTGAGAAGCAATGTGTCTGGGCAGCACAGTGGCTTAGTGGTTAGCACATCTGTCTCACAGTGCTGGGGCCATGAATTAAATTCCTGACCTTTGGCTTATCTGTGTGGAGTTTGTATGTTCTCCCCATGTTTTCGTGGGTTTCCTCCAGGTACTCTGGTTTCCTCCCACACTCCAAAAACATATTAGTAGGTTAATTGGCTGCAATTAAATTGACTTTTTTCGCTCTCTGTGTGTATGTTAGGGAATTTAGACTGTAAGCTCCAATGGGGACTGATGTGAATGAGTTTTCTATACAGTGGCACTATAGAAATAGCTGATGATGATGATAATTGCATGTTACACATGACAAGGCTGACTTTGTATTTTAGCTTCAATATTACTTAAATTGTATATGTACATAAGGGTTTGTCATATTCAGATAAGAAAGAAACAGATAGAGATAGGAACAGGACAGATTTAGACTTCTTCTATATAGCGCCACCAATTCCACAGCGCTTTGTATGCCTTTCTGTCAGCAAAAAAAGGTATATCTATATGTTCTCCAGTCACTACATTGGAGGCATAGTGTTCCAACAGATCACTGTGACACAAAAAAAAACACACCAGATAATTTTTGCACAGGTGCTTCCATCTGACACATACATTACACAATTGCATGTCATCACTGCACATTTTGAAGGCCATTCATGCAAACTATTTCTGCAACCATTTGCTAGATTGCAACCTGTCATAGAAATGAGCATGCTGGTAACAGTAAACAATAACACTTACAAGTTCAGCCTACTATTACTTGGTATAAATCAACTGGGGGACGTTTTTCTTACAGGAGTCCACCCTTAGAACAACCAGATATCCATCCATCACAAGCTTAGAGGACCCGCATCCCCTCCTAGGCTGACATTTCACCCCAACAAACCCGCCCCCGAGGATGGTGCCTGTAACCAAACTTAAAGTTCAAAGGGATGTGGACTCTTCAGCTGAATAACCGTGCGCCCATCAGGTACTGGCCTGTGGATGCCGATGCTTTCTGGCTAGAACACAACACATCAAACCCACAAAATCGAGGGTGTAGTGCCCTACCAGCAATATCCAAATCAGGAACCATGCAACAACAGGGACTGGCACCCAGAAAGCCAGTAACACAAGGTCTACCGACATGATAGACAGCACATACCATCTACCACAAACCAGCGTTGGTCATCAACCTCAATTTTACAAGCAGCTTTAAGATGTTTTGGCGATGCACCAGTGGGTAATGTTAACATATTGGGCTTGGTTGATCTTCGGATGTAAGTCCCTTTGAGTGCCATATGTTGCGTGAAATAGCTCTGCGCATGCTCAGAAATGGACTTTACACCAATGAACGTAATTACATGCAATTGATATCTGAATGCAAATGACACTACTGCCTATGACTTGAGGGATGGATGAGGAAGGGGCGGAGAAACATAGGCAATGTACAGTAAGGGTGCGCTGAGGTCGTGCCAATGCAGATGTGGTCGACTCAAGTTTTGGGTTTCTCGTAAGACCATGCTTTTTTGCCGTATGATTTGCACCAGCTACAGGGCAAGTAAAAGAAACGCTAAGAACAGATTATATGTACAGTATGCATTAAGAATATCCTGATTTGTGTATTTAATGTAAAAAAAATGAAAAAAAACAACATATTTTTATTAATGATTATAGTATTATGAGTTGGTATTTTTTTACAATTTTTTTTTTGCATGTTCTCTGATGGGACTTGATATTGCACATATGTATGTGCGTATCCTGCAGTCTGTTAACATACAACAAATACTGGCAGAACATACTTATACCCTGATTCAAATGGAAACATATTGTGAGATCCACTTTGATTTGAATATGCACAGGGGAAAGGCAGAGAGGCTGGCACAGATGGGGAGGTCAGAGAGGCTGGCACAGACAGAGGTAGGACAGAGAGGCTAAAACAGACAGGGGAAGGGCAGAGAGGGTGGTGCAATTGAAGGAAGGGTAGAGAGGCTGGCACAGATAGGGGAAGGACGAGGAAGCTGCCATAGAGAGTAAAAGCAAAGGGGCTGGCATAAACAGGAATAGCAGAGAGGCTGGTGCAAAGAGGGGAAGGGCAGAGAGGCTAGTATAGATAGGAGAAGAACAGAAAGAATAGCACAGAAAGGAGAGAATGTAAGAAAGTTTGAACATACAGAAAATCATGACACTCCATAGAAAAATAGAATGTGTTTATCAAGACATACTGACCTTCAGTCCAGGCTGCCATTTCCAGGAGAGGTGCTCGGAGCCACAGTCAGGCGGAGGAGGAGTCAGGATGTGGTGCTAGTTCACCCCTGACCTCCTCCAGAAGAAGTGAGACGAAAAAATGGCCATGACGTAGAACTTCGCAAATCCGCCTATGTGATTTAATCTTTTTTTTTTTTTCATTTTATCCCTTGCCCATGCCATCATTGTATAGAGGGTGGGGCTCTTGGGTAGTGGGACCCATCTGGGATTTCCCCAGTACCCCCGTGTGCCAGTCCAACCCTGATCACACCCCTAAGCGATAGCTACGATTTTACTTAGACATAATTTAAAATATGTCTTTTTGGAAAAATATAATTCAGTGTCTCATAGACTTGCTGTAATTGTCCTTGTTAGTTCTAAGTGCCCAATAATGGGTAGAAGCAATGCAGCTTTTAAATGTAACCAGATCAGAAATATGTTTATAAAATGGTAAGGGCAGTGGGTGCTGTCAACCATTCCTTAGGTACAAATCCACTAACCTTTAATATATTGCCTGCAACCGCTAGGCTTGCTACCTTACATTAACATAGGGACTTTGATTTCTCTGGTCCACACACAAACAAAATTTTGTGTCCAATTCCCCCAACTCACAAAGATGCTTCTAGCTCATGTACAGTAGTAGTTATGTAATACCTGCGGGGAAATGGAACAGAAGCACACAGATGTCTTACCTTGTTCACGATGAACCACCAACGACGATCTATCCCAGCCTCTGTCCGTCTCAGCACCATCTTCAGTGAAGATCTCACTCCTGGTCCTACAGGGGAGTACACTAAAAGAGACAGACAGGAGGCATAGAAAACAACATACACTTGGTTTGGCCACCTCACCAATGGTCACTTCTACTCTGGGAGCGGACTGATCCCGCTGCTGCTCACCTGTCCTGAGCCATCCGTATCTACTGCTACTCAGCCGCTCAGCAGCTTATATAGTCATGTGCAAGCCGACGTCACACAGCGCCGTGGTGACGCCGCGAGCCCTGATTGGCTCACCGCCCCGGCCAATTTTCCTGCGACGACCGGAGGGGGCCCACTAGCCGGACAGGTAAGACTCTCACGCTTATGCCAGTCATACAAGTGTGTGTACTTGTTCAAATGCAAGTGACATGTAATGCAAATACCTCTGACTATAAAATTGCCACAATGCTAATAACTTAAGTTATATTAGCTACATAGGTCAATATGCAGTCAGACAATTAGAAGAGGCTAGATAGTGCTGCTGATGATCATCATTGCACCACACGTCCAGTACCCATACGAGATACACCTACTAAAAGGCTTATTGTTGTACCCTTTCTCTCTGAGCAGGAAATGAAGTGTAGATTAGACTGTGCAGCAGTGGAAGAGGAGGCAGTCAGCAACTTGGTAAGGTAAGTGATAGAAGGGGGAGAATGGTATTACTACCTAGAAACTTGGGGACCCTTCAAAATTTAGCTTTGGGGCCCCAAGTTTCCAGTTGCATCCCTGATTGTGCAGTTATTCTTTTAAAACAAAACACATATAATTCCTAAAGAAACACTTTCTGGAAGGTTCCTATGTGCATCTAATATTTGCATGACTATAAAAATATGGCACTAGAGTAAAAAAACGGTTTGTTCCATTCATCATCATCATCATCATCATCATCATCATCTACATATTGCCATCAATTGCTACAACCATTCCTGAATTTGAACACAAAAATTGCAAGGGCTCTCACCACAAGATGTCAGTAATTGACCATTGTACTGCTTAGAAATCTGACACTGAGCTTGCAAACACTTTATATGACTGTGCTTTTTAGTGAGAGTCAGAAAGCAATGTAGATGGATTACTGATCCATCCAACATATAAGGATACAGATTAACCTCTGCTTCTGTGCAGTTGGCCCTGCATGGCAGCAAATTGTAAGCTTTCAACTAAGATAGATTTTCAACATTCTAAAGACAAGTTTTGAGAGGTTTATGAATATTTTTTTCTTGGAGTATGGAGGAAAGATAATTCCTAAGTACCTACCCCAAACTCCTCATCCAGTGAGGAGTTTGTACAATCTGTACAATTCAGAGAATGAGTGACATTTGACCTTTATGCAACCTTTTTTAGTTAGCGCTTCCCCAAAATTTATCACCATTTCTGCCCCCACCCCCTCACATAAATACAAATTAAAAATACATAATAAACATATATTTTCCACAAAAAGAGCATGTTTCACTACTCTTAGGACATAATATACAAATGTTTGTATGTGTATATATATATATATATATATATATATATATATATATATATATATATACGTGTGTGTGTTTCAAAGTCCCTCTTTGCTATGACAATTAAATTTATCCCAAAAGCAACATTTCCACTGCACTTCAGTCCTGCCACAAAAGGACCAGCTGACATTAAGTCAGTGATTCTCTCGTTAACACAGATGAGTGTTGACGAGGACAAGGCTGGAGATCACTCTGTCATGCTGATTGATTTAGAATAACAGACTGGAAGCTTTAAAAAGAGGGTGGTGCTTGAAATCATTGTTCTTCCTCTGTTAACCATGCAAGGAAACATATGCAGTCATCATTGCTTTGCACAAAAAGGGCTTCACATGCAAGGATATTGCAGCTAGTAAGATTGCCCCTAAATCAACCATTTATCGGATCATCAAGAACCTCAAGGAGAGAGGTTCAATAGTTGTGAAGAAGGCTTCAGGGCCTCCAAGAACATCCAGCAAGCGCCAGGACCGTCTCCTACAGTTGATTCAGCTGCGGGATTTGGGGCACCACCATTGCAGAGCTTGCTCAGGAATGGCAGCAGGCAGGTGTGAGTGCATTTGCCTGCACAGTGAGGTGAAGACATTTGGAGGATAGCCTGGTGTCAAGAAGACCAGCAAAGAAGCCACTTCTCTCCAGGAAAAACATCAGGGACAGACTGATGTACTTTAAAAGGTACAGGGATTGGACTGCTGAGGACTGGGGTAAAGTCATTTTCTCTGATGAATCCCCTTTCAGATTATTTGGGGAATCTGGAAAAATGCTTTTCCGGTGAAGGAAAGGTGAGCGCCACCATCAGCCCTGTGTCATGCCAACAGTAAAGCATCCTGAGACCATTCATGTGTGGGGTTGCTTCTCAGCCAAGAGAGTGGGCTCACTTACAATTTTGCAGCCATGAATAAAGAATGATACCAAAACATCCTCTAAGAGCAACTTCTCCCAACCATCCAAGAACAGTTTGGTGACAAACAATGTCTTTTCCAGTATGATGGAGCACCTTGACATAAGGCAAAAGTGACAACTAAGTGGCTCGGGGATCAAATCTTCAAAATTTTGGGTCCTTAGCCAGGAAACTCCTCAGACCTTAATCCCATTGAGAACTTGTGGTCAATACTCAAGAGGCGGGTGGACAAACAAAAACCCATAAATTCTGACAAACTCCAAGCATTGAATTCAGCAGTCAGTATGTGGCCCAGAAGTTGATGGACAGCATGCCAGGTCGAATTGTAGAGGTCTTCAAATAGAAGGGTCAGCACTGAAAATATTGACTCTTTGCATAAACTTAATGTAATTGTCAATAAAATCCTTTAGCACTCATAAAATGCTTGAAATTTTACTTCAGTATACCATAGCAACATCTGACAAAAAGGTCTAAAAACACTGGCCATGACTGTAGATATTTCTTAGCAATGCATATTAGAAAATATTATTTGTTAGCTATATGAAATATACAGAATAAGCATTTCCCACAAATGTGGTATTCTGTTTATATATCTATTACACTTTATATTCTCTTTCAAAGGTGTTAAGACTGCTTACAGAATTAACCAACCTATTGAATAAAGGTGGCCACACATGCTAAGATCTGGTCCACTAATTTGGTAGCTTTGCACTAAATTGCCAAGATATTGCTGTGTGTGCTCCACAGAATGACCTTCCCATTTGATTAGATTGGATTTAATCGGACAAGATAAGACCGAACAACAGAGTGGCTAATCATTACCACTGTGTGTGTTACAATCAATTTCCTGCTCTCAGGGAAATGTTTGTGTATGTGTAATATAGTACACCTCTCATCTGCTTATTCACACCAGAGCCTCCACTTAAATCCTGACTCGTGGCTATAGTGGAATGTCCACGAAAACCAGGGAGTGATTTGGCAAACCGTCTGCCCACCATCAACTGTGACCGTAAACACTCAATAACAAAAAACTCACGGATTGGTGCAGAAGCCACCCTGGCACATGTACTATGAACAATCACAAAACATATGATGACTATCAGCTTTAATCTTTTGTGTATAAATAGAAATATATATATATATATATATATATATATATATGTATGTATATATATATATATATATATATATATATATATATACACAGTATATATATATATATAATTAGAACATAGTACTATATGTTAGCACATAAATAATAATGCACAATCTTGCAATAACTTCACAAAAAGCAGGACTAAATTGACTCTGGCATAAGATTGTAATTCAGCAGTATATATTAATAAGCAGTAGGACACGGATTGAGAGAGTCTACTACTCCTGCATAAACCCTATTAGCGAGGTACACTATATGGCAAAAGTATTTGGCCACACCTGTTAATTATTGAATTGAGGTGTTTCAATCAGACCCGTTGCCAGAGGTGTATAAAATCAAGCACCTAGCCATGCAGTCTCCATTTGCAAACATTTGTGATGCAAAATAGGTCGTTCTGAAGAGCTCAGTGACTTCAAGTGTGGTACTGTGATAGGATGCCCCCGTTGCAATAAGATGGTTCGTGAAATTTCATCACTGCTGGATATTCCACGGTCAACTGTAAGTGATATTATTAGAAAGTGGAAGCGCTTAGGAACAACAGCAACTCAGTCACAAAGCGGAAGACCAAGTAAAATCACAGAGGGGGTCAACGACTGCTCAGGCGCATGGTACATAAAAGTCGCCAACGCTCTGCTGATTCCATAACCGAAGCATTTCGAACTTCTACTGGCATTAATGTAAGCACAACAGCTGTGCGGTGGGAGCGTAATGGAATGGGTTTTTATGGCCGAGCAGCTGATGCAAGCCTCATATCACAAAGACCAATGACAAGCGCCGGATGGAGTGACACTGGACTGTGAAGCAGTGTGAACTTGTTGGAGTGACGAATCACGCTTCTCTGTTTAGCAGTCAGATGGGCAAGTCTGGATTTGGCCGACGCCAGGTGAACTTTACCTGCCTGACTGCATTATGCCAACTTGGAAGTTTGGTGGAGGAGGGTTAATGGTATGGGGCTGTTTTTCAGGGTTTGGGCTAGGCCCCTTATCTCCAGTGAAGGGCAATCTTAATGCTTCAGTATACCAAGTCAGTTTGGACAATGCTATGCTTCCAACTTTACAATACAAGGGGCTCGATACTCTCACCTGCCAAATGTGGGGATCCCCGCCAGGAGCCGCGTCCATCCGATGGCGGTGGCCATCTTGATTCTGAATCTGTGCATGCGCAGATCCATCCTGTCAGATAGAACCTGGCACCTGGTCCAACACTCAGTTGCCTGTTCTTTGTTTGTCAGCCCTGACTGTGTGAAGACTTGGCTCTCTAGCTCCAGCTTACCTGCCTCCTATTCCTCTGCATGACTGACTCAGCTGCTCATTCCTGGATATCAACTCACAGAGTTATCATCCTTTCCAGCACCTCAGCTCAGCTGCACCAGTGCGTCTAATCTACAGTTCTCAGCTCACAGAGCTCTCTTACCTGCTTCCTGTGTCTCTGCATGACTGACACAGCTCGGCTTATTCCTGGATATCAGCCCACAGAGTTTACCATCCTTTCCAGCATCTCAGCTCCGCTGTTCAGTGTGACTAATCTACAGATCTCAGCTCACAGAGCTCTCCTACCGGTTCCTGTATTTCTGCATGTCTGACTCAACTCTGCTCATTTCTGGATATCAGCTCACAGAGTTTACCATCCTTTCCAGCATCTCAGCTCAACTGTTCAGTGTGACTAATCTACAAGATTAGCTCACTGAGTCTCCCTACCTGTACCTGTATTTCTGCATGACAAACCTAAGAACCATATTCTCTGTCGTGAATCATGACAAACAGTTTGGGGAAGGCCCTTTTCTATTCCAACATGACTGTGTCCCACTGCACAAAGCAAGGACTACAAAGACATGGTTTGATGAGTTTGATGTATAAGAACATGACTGGTCTGCACAGAGCCCTGACCTCAACCCCATTGAACACCTTTGGGATGAACTGGAACAGAGATTGCGAGACAGGCCTTCTTGTCCAACATCAATGCATGACCTCATAAATGCTTTACAGAATGAATGGGCACAAATTCCCACAGAAACACTCCAACATCTTGTGGAATGCCTTCCATAGAATACTTTTGTTCATACAGTGTACCTAAAGCAAATTAAAATCTAAACCTCAGCAGTGCTTTAAGCGTGGTAAGACTGCCTACAGAAATTACATTTTGTTTAATAGCACAGAAAATTTCCTCACACGGATCTATTTAAGAAAAAACACATCACACTGCACACCCATGCAATCTATACTTTTTAAAAACAATGCAGTGATATGAACTGGTTTGTCTTGAAATGGCGCTATTGTGAACTTAAACACACTTTAAAAGGGTTTTGTCACTCTGTCCTTGATTCAAATACTTGTACTTTGTGAACCCGAGCTTTGAATAAGATACACACACAGTTCACTATAATGCCAATAAACAGAAAGCAGAGCATGTAGAAGCTCTTTGAAAGTGAACTTCTTTTTACTGATGACTATAGATCCCAAATAATTAACTTTGAACACACAACTAATCTTGTTGACAACAGATACTTTTAACTGTTAACTGAAGCTGACCTTATAACATTCTTCAAGAACTCCCTGAACTGTACAGGTGGCTGTTACACCTAAAGTGGATGACAGCTAATGCACAGGGTTGTCTGACAGTTTTATGGGAGCTGTAGTGTCACAAGCAGGGCATAATATATGATTCAGGCGCCCTAGGGGAATTAGTTTGTCGCACAGACTTATTTTCCATGCCAGGCTAATAGACCGTAGGAAAAAAATGAACTCATCCCTAGTTTAAAATCCAGCTCCACCCCCCACCATTGTTTATGTTCCTGTGTTTTCAAAATTTAGATCCACTTGGCTTTTTAAAAAGGTCACATTTACCTTTGTTACTCATTTCATTTTCATTAAGATCAGAAGTATATACCACAATGGAGGGGTAAAAGAGCACTACTAAGGGTGAAGATGTGAAGGGGCTGCCTTAGCCGCACCTGTCTCCATCCTTGTCTCTCCTACTCACTTATGTTCAAGCGCCCACTCAGGAATGACAAATTGTCAATTCAACCTTTACCATGGGAATACGTCAAGAGTAAAACCTTATTATAATTTTCTTTCATGTTTTCTTTTTAATCTGGAGAATATCTATTCTTATATTTTAAAATCAATTTTAGTTTATACCTCTCCCTGTAACAGTTCTGCATCGCCAAAAACTTTGCGCCCCTCCCAAATGTTTTGCGCTCTATTCTGCAGCCTATTGGATAATCAGACCTTGGCCACAAAATTCAACAGCAGATTTGCACTTAAACTATATCAATGTCATCTTAAACCTTTTCTGTGCTCCTAACCTTCAGGGCGAATTCCCACTATCCTGATAACTTCTCTTCACACTAATGGCAAATACACTACAATATCCAAGAATAACTAGCATCACTTCTTCACCCTATTGGCAAAGCTTTATATAAGGTACTAAAGTACAAGCACACTTATCTGTTCCTCTGCTTGTTTTCCTATGGTCACTTCCATGCTCTCTTCAGATTCATCTCCTCTGTATGACTCTCCACTCACTGCCACCTCCTCACTCACTGGCTTTCTCACCACTGCTCTCCCTGTCTCCTGTTTTCTGGGCTCAGCACAATCGCCCCACTCCAAGCTCCTCCTCTTCACCTGTGGGCTTTTGGGAAGCCCCATAGAGCCAATAGACTCACAGAGCAGTACTGGGGCTACATGTGTATGGGCTAATTTATCAACCTCAAAGTATGACACAGTACACCTTGTGATACAGTCCTTAGCCCAACAGCCAAACAACCAGATATTTATAATCTGGCCCTTCATGTGTGCTGCTAATTGCTAACTGGTTGTTTGGAGACTGAGCTGAGTGACTGTAGGTCACTCTGTAAGGGGTTGATGTGTCTTGCTTGTCATTGAGATAATAACTATATGGCCTTATATACACTAGGTTAAACAATTAAATTCTGCCACCCAACTTCGCTGCCTGGGTGTCACCCTCGACTCCTCTCTCTCTTTTGCCCCCCACATTCATTCCCTTGCCCAAGCCTGCCACTTCCAACTATGCAACATCGCCCGCATCCGTCCTTTTCTCACTCAGGATGCCACCAAAACTATCATCCACGCACTCATCATCTCCCGCCTTGATTATTGTAACCTCCTCCTCACTGGCCTCCCCCACTCCCGTCTCTCCCCCCTCCGCTCTATACTCAATGCGGCCGCAAGACTCATCTTCCTCTCACGCCGCTCCTCCTCTGCCTCCCCTCTCTGCCTTGCCTTACACTGGCTCCCCTTCCCCTACAGAATCCTTTTCAAACTCCTCACCACCACTTACAAGGCTCTCTCCAACTCTACTGCCCCTTATATCTCTAACCTCCTCTCCATTCACACTCCTGCCCGCTCCCTGAGCTCGGCCAACGACCGCCGCCTCTCCTCCACCCTTATCACCTCTTCCCACTCCAGAATTCAAGACTTTTCCCATGCAGCCCCCCTTCTCTGGAACGACCTTCCTCATTCTATCCGTCTCCCTCCTACTCTGTGCTCCTTCAAACGTGCACTCAAAACTCACCTCTTCCTCAAAGCCTACCAACCATCTACTTAACCCCCATCTCCTCCCTTTGCTCGTCCTCCCTTCTCTCCTCTTGCCTGAACTGGCTCCTCTTGTGCCTGGTCTGTTTACCCTCCCTTAGGATGTAAGCTCCCTTCCTGTCTCCATACCTGTTCTTCCGCTCCGTTTTTACTGCATATGACTAGCCGGAGTTTCTGAAGTATTGGTACTTTTTGTTCATTGTTCTGTATGGTTTCACCCTGCATAGTCTACTGTTAGTACTGTGTGTGGCGCTGCGGATACCTTGTGGCGCCTAACAAATAAATGATAATAATAATAATAATAAATTCTACTTTGCAGTGCAGTTAGTATAGTGGACCCAGCTGGAGTCCCTGTCTTAAACGATCCCTGATATTTATATTAAATATGTCTTCTGTACTTATGGTAATGTAGGTTGTACCTAATATATATGTTTTTTGCAGTTATGTCCCACATTTAAATGCGCGTTTACCATAGTTATCAATGATTTCAAATATGACAGATGTTCTAGCAGGGTCCACTTTACGGCGGATGCAACAAAATGCACATCAGATAAACTCTAATTATTTTACCTAGCCTGTATGAACCCTAAGAAAAATGTCACGCAAGTGATGAAAATGCTGGCTTTTGAGCGCCACATAAGCACTGATACATAGTAATGAATGGAGACCAGGAACTAGCTTTGAGTCTAGTTTTGAGTCTCCATTCATTACTGTTTATCAGTGCTTTAGCGATTAAGCACTGCACTTAAAAGCCAGTGTTATGATTGCTCATGTTATGTTACCATTAATCCATGATGAAAAATAATTTCTATAATTTTATTCAATTAACCTGAGTACTTATTCAGTATTCTTTACATTTCTGAATGCTGCCATATAAACCTAATTAAATTAAAAGAACACAAATATGCTGCATACAGAATTTTGACAACGGAATTGCTCTGGTGTGAGAATGAAATATATTTCCCCATTCACTTTCTCAGAATATGCAGTTTCCTGATCTGAAAAAGTTCTAAATCACCCACGTGACCCTACCTTTAAAGTAATGTCACACATGTGAATAAAATGCTGGGTTTTAAAGCATGGTGCTTACTCACTAAAGCTCTGATACACAGTAATAAATGGAAACTCAGAATAGTTTTTAAACACTCTACAGCAGAGGTGGGTAAACAAAAAATATCTATAGATACTGAAAAGAGCCATGATAATCAGACCTCCCCACATGTCATCAGACCTCCTCACATGTCCCTTACATGCCCATTAGAACTCCTCACATGCTATGAGTCCCCCTTACCTTTACTGCTGGAGCCTACAGAAACTGCGTTGTACAGGAAGGAGGGAGAGCATACTGCATTCTTTTCTTCTCCTCATTGTGCAGAGAAGGGCACATGATGTGCAAGTCGGTTGCTCCCGGTAAGTCTTATTCTCTGCTTTAGAACAAAGCAGAGAATAAGTCAGATTGGGAGAGGCCAATTCACCCCTACCGCCGGCATCCAGAGACTCTTATCACTATGTATAAGTGCTTTAACAATTAAATTCCATGCTAAAAAACAAACACTAAGAAATGAAAATGAAAACTCAAAGAAGTTAAAAATGGAGGAAACAAACGGAACTTGGTTAAGGATTGTACATGCCAATGTAGTGATAGGCAACCTGATACACTATAGGGGCCACATGGGCGGACCTGTAATCTTCAGAAAGTCTTCACATTACCCTTAATATCTGTAATAAGTTAAAACAATAAATTTAATCAAAGAACACATTTATCATCTCCTGGATCAGCTATATTACCGCTGTTAAAATTTACATACTACCTAGATTATTATATTTTTTTCAGACGTTGACCATAAATATCCCTTCCAGGGCATTTTCTTCAACTTCAACTGCTGTTTTCATTTGGACTGACAAGAAAACAAGAGTAGGACTGCATGTTCTCCAGCATTCTGGGCTGGCCCTTACCATCCCTTCTTATACCCCTTTGGTACAATCCGGATTTTCCCCCGGGCCTCAATCCTAATGCATTTTCTCATTGGCTGTGGTCCAGTCTTAGATGTTATAATCAGTTGGTGGCACAGGGCATAATTTCCACTTTTTCAGAACACCAAGAATTTCACAGACTCCCAACTTCCGATTTCCATCAATTCATGCAACATGATACTTCTTTCGTACTTCCTCAACCAGAATCTCTGCAAGACCCTTCTCCTCCTTCTCCTTTCAAAATTGTTGAAAGGCCTCATTTCCTCTCTATATCACTCAGTGCTAATTTTAAGTGATTCTAAAAATTTTCTCCACAAAACAAAATTAGGAAACAGACTTAAATGAGGTTCTGGATGAAGAAGACTGGTCAGATATATTGGAAGGTATATCTAGATCCTCTCTTTGTGTCAGAGTAAAATAAAACACTTACAAACTCCTTTAGCATTGGTATCTTGTTCCAGACAGGCTCCATAAAATTCTCCTTGTTGTTGAAGAGATTGCCAAGGTGTGGATTTATTTTTTTCACATCTGTTGGTCCTGCCCAGTCATAAAGCAATACTGGTCAGACATTTAGAGTCTACTTGTTACTTTAACCACCACTAAACTCTCTTTCCACCCGAACAACATTTACCGCCTGCTTCTATTTCCTGACATCCCAAAACATCTTAAAACACTTGCCAAACACATAGTGAATGCTGCTATCTGCTTGACAGGGAGTTTTTGTAAGAACCAGAATCCGCCCACCCTTGCCTCCCAAGGTAAATGAATATGGTACAATTACAAGGCGGAACATATCACTAGTATGCCGAGGAACTCTTCTGTTTCTTTCCTCAAAACCTGGTTCCCATGGACCCAATTTAATAATGTATTCTCTATCTATTCTTATCTTCAACTCTTATACAGCTGATGTATCCTTCAAATGATTGTATTGATACTTTGCTGCCCGTGAGGACTCTCTACACCCCCATTCCTTTTATCTATTTTCCTTAATAAAAATCTAAAACAAATCATCCAAATTGTTTGATGCTTTTTAATAAAACAATTTAAAGAAAAACAACAAAAACATATCAAGAAATACTTCCAGACCACGAACAACTTAGAGAAGACAAGGGGAATAGGTGTTATGAGAGAAATATTCAAATATATGAGATATATTAATATAGTTCATAAAGGCAGTATTTTGTAAAAAAAATAAGAGAATTTTTAGAACAAGGGGACAGACTTTGAGATTGGAGGGAGGAAGACTGAAAGACAACACAGGTAAGATGTTTTAACATAAAGGGTGATAGATCTAAATAGCAGTCTCCCAGCAGTTGTGGAGGGGACTTATAGAGTAAAAGAATTCAACATGGAAAAATAAATATGGCCATTGTTAAGACCTAGATATAAAATAAAAAACACATACACACAAAAAAGACAGACTATACATATGGACCTGATACCCACTGGCATTAATTAAATGCATGTTATTTGTCTTGTTACACTCCAGTATAATCATATACACTACCAGTTGTGTAATGTTAGAGATAGATATATATATATATATATATATATATATATATATATATATATATATATATATATATTACAGTCATGGCCAGAAGTTTTGAGAATGACACAAATATTGGTTTTCACAAAGTTTGCTGCTTCAGTGTTTTTATACTTTTTGTCAGATGTTGCTATAGTATTCTGAAGTAAAATTAAGATCATTTCATAAGTGTCAAAGGCTTTTATTGACAACTACATTACGTTTATGCAAAGAGTCAATATTTGCAGTGTTGACCTTTCTTTTTAAAGACCTCTGCAAGTCGCCCTGGCATGCTGTCAATCAAGTTCTGGGCAACATTCTGACTCCTTGGAGTTTGTCAGAATTTGTGGGAGTTTGTTTATCCACTTGTCTCTTGAGGATTGGCCACATGTTCTCAATGGGATTTAGGTCTGGGAATGTTTGATACCCGAGCCACTTAGTTATCACTTTTACCTTATGGCAAGGTGCTCCATCATGCTGGAAAAGGCATTGTTCATCACCAAACTGTTCTTGAATGGTTGGGAGGGCTGAAATGCAGTGGAAATGTTGTTTTTGGGATAAAGTTCATTGTCGTGACAAAGAGGGACCTTGAAATTAATTGCAATTCATCTGATCACTCTTCACGACATTCTGAAGTATATGCAAATTGCCATCATAAAAACTGAGGCAGCAGACTTTGTGAAAAATAATATTTGTGTCCTTCTCAAAACTTTTGACCATGACTATATATATATATATATATATATATATATATATATACATACAAGTTAACCCGTGCATGATACTCATGCATTCTAGTCAAATAAAGCTACTTAAGGTGTTAAAAAGGTTCATGTCATGCATTTGGGGCTAGGCCAGGCCTCCTCAGGGGAAGAGCGTTACTTCCCGACGCAAGCGCCCTTTTTTAACGTGGTTTTGTCCACATGTCACCACCTCATCATTTTTCTCCATCACCTCATCCTTCATCGCCACATCCTTCATCAAGCTACTTAAGGTGTTAAAAACTCCCCACTGTCACCCCCGGCAACCACCAACCACTCCCAACTGTCACTTCTCCTTCAAGAAATATATAGGTCAGTGTATAACTCTGCCCAGCAGGTGGTGCTGCAGCTTGTTTTTTTTTTTTTTCACACACGCCACTAGGCATTTATATAGTAGATAGTGGCAGAAGCTCTGGGCAAGTGGTAAATGGCAAGTACATAAGTCCCAGGTTCCTGTTGTTTGTATTTTTTTGGAACCCAATAGAAATGTTTTCAGAAGTCCAGTGCACACAACACACATCTTTAAAAGGTGGAGTAAACAATTGTAAGAGGTTTTAAATGCCCATTGCATTGCCAAAATAATGATGGGGGTGAATAAAAGACTGTCATGAATCAGTGCAGGAATACAGCTAAGGAACCATGAATAAGGTGAAAAACATTCAATGTTTATTGCTGAAGAGTATGAACAGACAATGTAATAATGAGCTTTGCAGTAATTACCAGGTATACGGCAGTTGCAGGGAAACAGGAGGTATGGAATGATTCCAGGCAGCAAGTGCAAGGAAATGCAGAGTTAAATACCAGGTTCACAGATGATACAGGTCAGCAGAATGTATGTAGAGATCCCAAGCAGTATAAACCCAGGAGCACAGCAGGAGGAAGTAACAACAATGAATAGCAGGATGTGACCACAGAGTGTAACATCAATAACCAGCAATGTATGCTGGGAATGAGAGGTATAAATGAAACACACCCAGGTGTATGGGATACTAGGTGAACAGGTTAACCCCTGATGCAACAAGAAAGGCACAATAGCAGCACCTCTGGAGGATAGAGGTACTGCTGCAACACACAATAATAAAGTCTGATAGTCCAGGAGGCAGGAGCTGCCAGGTAAAGCTGCATGCCCTGCAAGGGGCTTGCAGGCAGATCCTGACAAAGACACAACTGCACTTCCAATGATTAAAACAGCCTTGTAGCCTAAACCCAAAACAAATCACAATATCTTAAAACAGAAGGTACATGGCATTCAAAATATCTTGTTAAAACAACTGCGTAAATTAGTGGCAAGTTCCTGCAGTCCAGATGGGCTATGACATAGCACCAAACCCTAATAGACCTATGTTGTAAGGCACACTTAGAAGGAGTTCCATTTGAGTGCACAGTTTTTCTAAGTATTGTAGAACAAATAGATCCTTAGACACTGTGGGCTGTTGCAGAGTTGTTCTCATTTACATTCCAATGCTGAGCTGTATTCATCTTAAGATACATGTGCCAGTAGCATATGCACCAGGTTTACACCAGTCACATGTCACAGACCCTTACATTCCACTTGCACCCATGTTTTTACCCATTTTATTTTAAAAACATTTGCAATTAAACGTTTAGGCATCAATAAAATTACTAAAAAAAACCTCTCTAATGCAGTACAAACAACTCTCCGTCTCATGTACGAAGAAAATTTGTTTTTATTAAACACATACAAATTGGCGGAGTACTCAATCCCCATCAGTCCCTCTGTAACTATATAAGCTCAAAAATGTCTAAACCTGGTCATCTTGCTCGTACATAGCTAGAATTTTTTTAGTCTACCTAATTCACAAATGTATTATACCACCAATTCGAGCCTTTCTCTGGTGAGTGCTCAGTCACACTCTCCTCTCCCCTTCTGAGCTTTTGGTCTGAAAACAACCAAATGGATTTGTTAAGCACTTACCACAATTATATATCAATTGTTTCCCACGCCTCTTAGATTGTAAGCGCAATTGAGCAGAACCATCTTTAAATTGTTTCACATCTTTGTATGTTATTTGTATGTTATTGATGACCTCAATGTACAGAACTACATAATATGCTGTCAATTTATAATCAGAGAATAATAATAATATATAAATAACCCACCTGTTAACTATATGTTCAGAATGCATTCTCAGTGAGATGAAGGGACTTATTTTTTTACTTTTTATTTTCAACACTCATTTGTAATACAAAATAAAGAATCAAACATATGTAAGAAAAAACATAATCAGTCCAAAATGTTTCCATTTTAGTATTAATATAATCATGTATAATAACTAGTAAAAATGTAAAGGTAAAGGGGGTAACTACAGGGAAGGAAACCCAAGTGGTATACAACACAACAAAATACAGCGCTGATAACTGATGTACACAAAATCAAAAAAGTGAATCCGTGAAGGTAAAATAAACACTTTATTAAAAATGTAGATACAAATAAACCATAAAATACATAAAATAAAATAAACACTGGCCAGCGGATAAGAATATTGCATCAAATAGAACCCATGAATGGGTATATCATATACTGGAGGTAGAAAAAATATATATGGATATACGTAACAATAACTCTCTAATTGATTGCAAATATGGGATCCCACAATGGAGAGTTGTTACTGTCCAGTAACCCAGTCACAATGCATAAAGTGGAGCCGGATTGATGGTACGAGTGTGGCCACACTGCTGGAACAAAATTAGTTGGTACCGATGATATAAGGAGCACCACTTATAAATCTCTGACCTGTGAATCCCGGAGATGATGATGTCATAAATGCCACAAGTTAGATGTAAACTCTGTTAAACGGGAACATGTCCCTAAACTGCTGTGGCAGAAAATAATATAATATATTCCACAAATGAAATGTATACTCTGTTGAATGGGAGCCTGACCTTAGACTGCCGTGGCAGAAGTCACGCTACCGACCTGATCCAGATCTCAGTCCCGTATGGAAAGCTGTACGTGTGGTCTTCTCACAGCATGAAGCTCCGTAGAGTCTGTGGAGACACTGTAGCTGACTGATCCAATCCGATTGGGGAAATCTGAAGCGGTTACTGCAAGCGTGACACAGAGTGTAGATAATAAAACAACTTGAAATGGTGATAATCTCGGGGAATTCACTGCACCAGTAGCCAGATGCATGGAACTGGGATGTCCAGCGGCTCAGTGTGATCTCCAAGTCACCTGACGCGTTTCTTCACCTGCCGGGTGATTTCATCAGAGGAAACCCAAGTGGTCTGATGTATGTACAAGAGTGCAAGTGAATGGAGATGGGGAATGATAGAGTAGTCAATATTATTATTATTACCATTTATTTATATAGCGCTAGTAATTCCTCAGTGCTGTACTCACTCACATCAGTCCCTGTCCCATTGGGGCTTACAGTCTAAATTCCCTAACACACACAGACAGACAGACAGATTAGGGTCAATATGTCAGCAGCCAATTAACCTACCGGTATGTTTTTGGAGTGTGGGAGGAAAGCAGGGCACCCGGAAGGAACCCACACAAACACAGGGAGAGCATACAAACTCCTCACCATGGCCATGGTTGGGAATTGAACTCATGACACAAGTGCTGTAAGGCAGAAGTGCTAACCACTTAGCCACTGTGCTGCCCATATATACTATGCTGCCACTATACTATGGAGTGCGGAGATAGCAGATGCTCAGGGTCTAGGTGGGGAGTACTCTGCCTTTAATGAGAAAAGAAGGGATGAACCTGAAAGAAAAGTTTCCGTTTATCATGAAGATAGTAAGTTGTTTCATGCAAGTGATACGCTTGTGACAGGGTGGACCGCCTATGCCACCCTGTTTGTTGTTGCTGGGAACAGACTGGGCTTACTTTGCCACCGTTCCTTTTCGTTATTCCAAATACGCTCCTCCTGCCACAGTGGGAGGGGCCTGCTGCCACCACTGAACTCCTTTATGGTGCTCAGAATCACGTTCCTTCTGGGTAACTGTCACTGCTAGTGTACTCCTCTTGCTGGTGTACCTGGGCTGGTACTCCTGACCTCTTACTGTGGATCAGGGTTGTTGCGAATGGATCCCCCCTGGCCTATCACACTTACCAGAGTTGCAGGTAGCAGGCACTGCGATGTTACCAGAAACGCTTGGGTCCACACCTCAGCATCAGCCGAAGAACGGATTAGATTTTAGGGTCTAATCGGCAGGTCACAGGATTACAGCCATATTGAAGAAGTTGTCAAGCAGATCTTTGAAGCAGAAGGATGTTTTATTGCTCAAGTGTCCTGAAAGGGACAGTCCCACTGATTTGAGGTATCAGTGGTCAGGTCAGATGGAATATCAGAATGATACACTTCAGTGTACAAGTCAGAGCATTTATACCTTTCAGACACATGCTATTTTTAGCATCAGGATATACTCTATTTACACAAACATAAATTTACATATATTGCAAAGCCACTAATATTTATACTTAGCTTTGAAATTCTTAAAAACCTTGCTGTGATATCCTGCATCTTTGAGATGCAGGAAATGTAGTAGCATGTTTTAAATTAAACCTTTCTGTCTCCAAGTTAAACCTCACACATGAAAATATCTAATTAACACGTGGCCTTTCATCAGACAGTTCGGAATTCATATTCACACAGAACAACAAAAGGACATACAACAAGCCAGTTTCCCAAACCACAATACACCAAAGGCTTGGTAAACACAGGCTCATTGTATCAGATATATGCATCAGAAATAGGCATATCCTATAGCAAGGTTAGACAAGAGACAAATTTCTTCCCTGGTCTCAGAAATAACGATTACCTATCCCACAATATAAACAATATCAAAAAATAAGTGCAAATGCAATTACATAAATAAGTGCCCTGCGCTATTTGCTTTAAATAAATGTTTAAAAGTTATTTCATAGTGAGCCAGTCACAACGCTTTTCAAGTAAAGGAACGGGGGGAGATGGGGTGTCACTTTTCTTCAATGGACTGCTCTTACGTATTTTGCAGCCACCAGAATTTGGGAGGAAAATCCAAAGGTACTTAGAGATTGGTGCTTCTAATAGGGAATTCAGGAAGTTTTGTAACCTATCCCAAAACAGGGAAATCCTTGGACAGCTTCAACATGTATGATAAAAGGTTCCCCTGTGCCAGAAATTTCTGCAAAATCTGGGTCGGAGTTAAGAAACATTTAGTTAAAATTTTCAAGAGTATGGTACTACCTGTAATATAGCTTGGAAGCTGACACTTTAATTGAGGTTAAGATACAAGCAAGGGCTGCCCTGTCTCTTATTTCTTCCCAATAGTTAGGAGGGGGCCAAGATCTTTTTCCCAATCATGCTTGTGCTTGCTTTGGAAATCTGTAGTGATATCAAGTAGCATGCTATATAGTAGAGAGATCATACCTCTTATGAATGGACTTTTTCAAGTGGGTTGATGTGCGCTGAAAGTTCTGAAATGGAACAAAAAGCATCTAAAAAAAGCAACGCAAGTCAAGTTGAACCCACATAAAAACAAAATTGGGTATGGTCCTATTTCATAGAGAGGGTTTTATTTCCACATTCCGTTTGCTTTAACTGACATTAAAACCACTGATAAAGTGCATAATTTTGACCCCAGTAGGTTTTAAGTTAAAAAATGCCAATTTGTTGTGTTTTACAGGTTACAGCTGCTATTATTATTATTATTATTATTTTTATAAATTTCCCTATCTGGGAGAATAATACTATGATAATGGAGCATAACTGTAAAATAATGAAAAAAATAAGAACTGTTTCGAATTAAATATTGCAAACATTAATACTATTCATTAAAAAAAAATTAAGAATTGTGTAATAGTATGAATGCCAACAGGGAAATGTCCCATAAAACCACAAGACAGAACTGGAACAGTTCAATCCTAGTCAGAACTAGTCTGTACAAGGCATCAAGTAGCACTACCAACTTTATAAATTGCAACTTCACTGAAGTAATCTACATTCACTTCTGAAGCCTATGTGCATGTCTCTGTGTCTAACTTCCTTCACTTGTACCCTGGCTCCTGCTCCTTTGCTGATCAGGCATCAGCCGAGATGAGATCACTTCTTCCTTGAACTCCTAACTTGGATTACACAGCCGCCCCTCAGCCTCAAACTAGACAGCTGAACTTTTCTGGATATACCAATTTCTGTGCACTGAATTTTTCCATGTCTCAAACTCCATCCAATCCAGAAATCAAAAGGGCTTTAGATGCGAGCCCGGAGACTGACATTGAGAATGAATCCCCGCAGGGTCCTGTGCCCAGCAATTACTTGATTCTTTCAATATTCGCCTGCTTCTGCCCAGCATATCCAATAAACATTGTCGCATTTGTCTTTTCTATAATGGTAAGTACTAAACATTGACTTTTTCTATCAATGGCTATATGCACCCACGTAAACATAATGTAATTTCACACCATTCACCAAGATGCTTATTTTTGTGTAAACTATTACATTCCTTAAACCTTTTTTGTAAATCAGTTTATATTTGCTTTTAATTGATGTCCAACTAATAGAAATGACAGGTAAAGCAAACTCATAATTCAGTGTAAAGCACGCTGTGTTCTCCTTGTTGACTCAGTTTATAAATATAGTCGGTCCACTGTGTGACAGTGGTGTGTCCAAGTTAGAATTAGAGGTAGTATAGTGGGGAAATAATCTGTGCATATAAATCACATTGCTATTAGTGCTATTTATTGGAAAATATATGTATTTGCTGTATGTTATGTAGCCACAAATTAATTTGTACTGTAAGTGATAATGAGCTTCAGGTAGCCTTTGTTTAATATAGTGAAATAAGATAGTGGTCTGCTAATGACTCTCATCTCCCAGTTATGTAAAATGGGAGTTAAAGCTCATTTGAATGTATGTGGTATGACTGTAAAAAGCATTAAGCAGTAGTCATTAAAATAAACAGGAAAAAATGTCCTCTGTAATAAATCTATTAACACTATAAATCAATAGAACAACATTTGTCCATTAGATAAAGTAAGAGTCTCTCTGCTGTAAGACTTGGCACTCCTGAGGCATTTATAATGATAGAAATAACAACATATAAATTAATATCATTATTGTTACCATAGATTTTTGTATTAACATATTAACAACACTTAGACATGTTCCAGTGGTGGCGTACTGGGACAGTAAATATATATACAAAAGTGACGTGAATATGTGTAATATAATATATCCTGTGAAATATATCTTTATAGATAGTGATTAGTGATGTCCTCACTTACATTTGCATAGTAGTGTCACATAACTCATCATGAACGTTTTCCGTCATGCACTTAATGCAAAACACATATGGATATGAGAATCATCTCATACAGGCAAATTTGTTTATTTTAAAGTGAAACTTGTGTATCGGGAGAAATAATTTTGCACACCCCACTACCTTGTGTGACCTCATGCTTTTATATGATCAAGGGTACTTGGTGACTTCTAGCATCCTTAAAATGTACAGCATTGTGTATTACACTATATATATATATATATATATATATATATATATCTTATAGATATCTTATAGATGTTGGAGCTTATATTGGTAATATAGCTGTAATCAACTGTCTTTAAGTATACTGCATGGCACTGCAGCTAGCCTGTCTTAGACTGGTTAGCCACTGACATTTAAAACTGCAAGCAAGTGCAAAGCATGCAACAGCATTTTAAAATAACACCTATTCTATTCAATGCATCCATACCCAATTGCATTCACACTTGTTGCTTCCTGTATTTTTGGACGCTGCTTGTTTCTTTTCAATGTGTTCAAAGCATGTCAGCACACTTGATGAAGTCCATTCATGTCTATAAGAACATTGTGTACACACCCCCTAGGAGCTTATGCAAGCAATTTAAACAGGGTTGTGCAGTATATACCCCATTGATTTCTATGGTCCATTCATTCCTATCCACTACATGTTGAAACTTTATTTATATAGGTGAATAACATTAGATATCAATGAAGCTGCAAAGCACTAGTAATTATTTTTTCTAAAGCAGGGAGTCCTGGGACACCCCTGCACTGCCGGCAAGCTAGGAAACTACTTGTGATTAGGGAGGTCACTCTCAGTTTGGTTTGGGCGAATTCCTGTGGACTAAGAAAAGATTTTCCTGTGGATTACCTTTAGGTTTAGACGATTAATAGAAGAAAATCAAGCCTTTTGGATTGATCAAGGACATATCCATTTGGATTAAACGAAGATTTGTTCTTTTTTTAATCTTTTTTTTATTTGTATAATGGACAAAGATCTTAGACACCCTTAATATTATGCTGGGACCCACCGCCTAGGTTTGCCAGGAAAAGTGTCAGCATTAATCAGCACAGCTCATTCTTTGCACACACCTCTATAGTGGTTCCAGCACCATATTAACCAGACAGTTGCTGGTTCACATTATGACATACTTGCTTACTTTCGGCAAGTTGTATCCGGGAGAGGGGTGTGTCTAGAGGGCAGGAGGGGGCGGGGCGGGGCCAAACGCGTCATTTTGGCCCTAGCCCCGCGACAAATATGCCGTTTTGTCGCGGGGGCGTGGCCAAAATGACGTGACTCACCGCGAATCGTGCCAATTTAGCCCCGCAATTGCGGGATGCGGGAGACTTACCGACTCTCCCTGGAGTCTCCCGGACATTCCGGGAGAGTTGGCAAGTATGCACTATGATTGGAGAACCCAATGCTGCAGCTTTGCACCCTATTACAGTGTGATCCGGCCCAGCCTGTCTAGTCTGGAGCTGATTTCCACATTAGCAGGGGGACCCACACTTCTTTTCCCCATGTTGTAGGAGGAACCAGGACGGGCTGTATAACACAAGTGCTGGCAATGGATTTTAGAGAAGGATGCACGCTGTTTTTATTATTATTATTGTTATATTTATTTAGTAGTGGAGCTTTTCACATTCATTTCAATTGTCCATTCATTTGAAAGAGGTTTCCACACTCTTGAAACCACATTTAAATAAATGGGCTAATAAGAGAATGGGAAAAGCTTTGTGCTACCTGCATCTGGACATATCTGCAAACGCCTATCAACCATTGGTAAAAATCACACACATTTTCAGATGCAGATTGAACTTGAGTTTTCGATACAAACAGTGGGTACTTGGCTAAAGTGGACAATACTTTGGACTTAGATGTATAGGAAATGCAAATACAATTTTCTGTGGCACATCAGTAGTCAAAGTGGAAATTTCAAAATGGTGGTATGGAAATTTAGAAGTGGCGTATGAAAAATATAATTTAAATGTAAGTGAATGGAATGTAATAGTTTTACAATGAAGGCAGTAGGAGAGGAAGGTATGGTATACCATCGTATACCAGTCCACTTCAACCACTGTGGCACATTGTATGTATAGGTATGGAGACTTTATCATATATTGCAAATATTACAAAATATCTTTTAAAGCTATATTGTTGTTTATCACAGAGATTGGACATATATTTTAGTGATACAATGGAGATTGAAGTATTTACCTGCTAATAATGTTTCCAGTAGATAAAACCATCTGAGCTGTGATAAATCCATCTGTGTCTGTGATACTCCTTCAGATCCTAACTTAAAAATAAAAGTGTTTGTATAGACGATTCACCATACCATCCATGCTTCTTACTTGCTTAGATTTTCATTGTTTTTAGCCTATGTTGGATTACTAACATGATTCTTTAATATCATACATAACCTGAAATGCCATATCAATTATGTATATGCTACCTTACATATGTCATCATACTTCATTCACATTTTATTGCACCGTTTTAACAATTTTGTTTTACTAAGTATTATACATTTCTTATTTATGCTTGGTTGTGCTCCTTGTCAGGATATTTTTATAGAACGTGTAAGTATCTACATCAGCTCTCCATTTGGACCAATTGTAATTTTTATATATATATATATATATATATATATATATATATATATATATATATATACAAGTTAACCCGTGCATGATACTCATGCATTCTAGTCAAATCAAGCTACTTAAGGTGTTAAAAAGGTTCTTGTCATGCATTTGGGCCATAGCCCAGGCCTCAACCACCAACCACTCCCCACTGTCACCCCCGGCAACCACCAACCACTCCCCACTGTCACCCCCGGCCAGTGGCGGATCTAGACTTTATGTTTAGGGGGGCGATTTTGCATAATCACGCCCCTCCTTTGCTCTGATTGGCTGGCCTGCGTTAACCCCGCCTTCCACCCGCGATTGGCCTCGCCCCCTCCCGTTGTGGTCGCTGGCTGGGACCACTCTGATTGGCTGGCCCACATTTAGCCCCGCCCCCCGCTCGCGCTTAGCCCCGCCCCTCCCATTTTAATCGGCGGCTGGGACCTAGCTTTTTGCTGCTAGGGGGGGCGAATGCCCCGATCGCCCCCCCCCTGGATCCGCCACTGCCCCCGGCAACCACAAACCACTCCCAACTGTCACTTCTCCTTCAAGAAATATATATATATTTTTTTAAAATCTTTATAAACACTTTTAACAATTAACAAATTAAATTAACAAATTGAAAACATCTTAGTATACCAAATTTCAGCCTTTTCTGAATTTTTTTTCCCACACACACTAAGAATTTAGTAGGTCAGTGTATAACTCCGCCCAGCAGGTGGCGCTGCAGCTTGGTTTTATTTTTTCCACACAGACAGACTAACACACGCCACTAGACATTTATATTATAGATATATATATATATATATATATATATATATATATATATATAAAACACTGCCCACTTTTTCATCCAGATCCTTCACTATCTGAGTATTCAGAAGATAATTCCACAGGCATGGATCTTTTCCTGTTTCTAATATCATCTTTTCTACTCCCATGCCTGTGGAATGCCCAAGTGTTCCATACTGGTTACAATACTCATCTCATTGTACACTTTTTTCCTAGACAAATTGACACAGTTAGTTGAGTTTCATTATATTCTGCATACTAGGCCTGGCTAACCTTTCACTCTCCAGGTCACAGTGCCGCCAAGAGGAATCTCAGGCCCTCGTGGCCCCTTTCATAGCCCCTGAAAGAGACATGGCCACACCAAGTTGGTGGCTCCTCCCACTACACAGGCAGGCCGGGGCAATCCCGGGCCCTGGTACCATGTAGTCCCCTTTCGTTTCCCCTGGCCCAAAATGCCCTGCTAGCTATTGGCTGGCTATCTACTGGCAAATTATACTGGGACTGAAGATTCACAACACCTGCAGAACCACAGTTTGTCCAGGCCTGCTGTATACAGATGGCACTTGTCCTTTACCTATTTCAAATTATCTTGTGGCAATCTTCTCATGTATAGGATACCACCATCACAAAATCAATCTAAACACAACTGCAGTTTTGTTTGTTACACCAAAATCTTTCCTAATACAGTTGGTGCAATGAGTAAAACAGTATTAGATTGTATACCCCAGTCCACAACTGTAATTAACATTGACTCTTCTATCCTCTTTTCACTTAATTTTTTCAAAACAATATTGCCAAAATTGAAACTGACATGAACCATGGACACCCTAAAGGCCTGATTCATTAAGGAAAGTAAGGCAAAAAACATTAGTAAGTTTTCTCCCGAACAAACCATGTTATAATGCAAAGGGTGCAAATCAGTTTATTATTTTGCACATAAGTTAAATACTGGGTGTTTTTTCATACAGCACACAAATACTTGATGGCTTTATGTTTACACTGAAATGTAAAGTTGATCTAGGACATGCCCTACCCCAACTATTAATTTGTCAGCACATTTTAAATTTACCTCCCCTCCAATGCAACATGGTTTTAATTTCACCATTTTAGCAATATTTTTAAAAAGCAATCTCTTACCCTGCTAACCCCCTATATCTGAAGTGTGGGGGTCACTTCCCTGATACACCCTTCACTTGATTTGTTGAGGACCCTAACCAAGTCTCCACAAAGGAGGACCCAATTTGTATATAGGCCGCAGTGGAGCGATGTGTGGGCCCCGTCACTCTTGTGGCTTGAAGCATTATGATGAACATGGTAAGAGGCGGGGCCTATACAGCACTCTTCTGCAACCACAGAGGAATGACGTAAAGGGTTTGATTACTTTTTAATAATCAAGTTGAGCATTGATATTTAGGATCTGGAACTGGAAGTCCAAGTCTGGGTTTCCAGGTCCAGAGCACGAGCTGGTAAGCTGACTTATGCATGCACAGAGGGACACTACACTAGCCTGACAAGCAGTAAGAATCCTCATACCGCTGCCAGCCAGTCTGCCGGGAAGCTGAGCTGCCCCAGCAACATTTTATTGATGAATTCCAATAAGAAAAGATTTTCTATTACTGCGATAAGTAGCAATACAAAGGGCTAGATTTACTAAGCTGCAGGTTTGGAAAAGTGGGGATGTTGCCTATAGCAACCAATCAGATTCTAGCTGTCATTTTGTAGAAGGTACTAAATAAATGAAAGCTAGAATCTGATTGGTTGCTATAGGCAACATCCCCACTTTTTCAAACCCGCAGCTTAGTAAATCTAGCCCAAAATCTTTATTTTTTTAACCCCTTTTTTTGGATAAATAGACTCCTTAGTGTTATGTTCAGCATACATTCCCATTTTTGTTTTATGTAAGAGTGCATATGTTTTATAGAGACCTATAAATAAACTTACTGACCTATATTTACCAATAAAACAGTAAGCAAAACAGTGGCAGTTACATAATTGGAAATTCCACTATTATTATTTAGGGTATTCTTATTGTGAGTGGGTCTAAACCAAACACATTCAGAAAAATAATGTGCAATCTTATGTGTTCACCAGTTTAATGATTCTGTATTATAGTACTGACATATACAAGAACACTTGAACATATTTATTACATGTAGAAATGTTGTAGAGGGCATCCTCTGCAATTCTCAGATGTAACTGTACATAATGTGTTGAGCGGTCTGCTCTGTATTTGGCATATATGCTATAACATGACACAAAAAATTAAGACAATTTGAGCAACAGCAATCTGTTCTCATACTACAACAATTGTATTATCACTGATGCTACAGTGTGATAAGGATATAGTCCAAAGTCTCTAAAGAACACTGGATGATACAGAGCTCAATAGAAACAAATACACAATTTATTATTAGTGACTGCTAAACTTTCATGTGGAATACAGGGATGCTCGGGTTAATTTAAACATACACTTTGTTAGTTGGTTCTTCTGAATCAAACTAAGGCATTTGCCATTAGTGGTTAGTGAGCGACAGAGAGAATCATCTTGTATTGCTGCACAGCACACTGATACAACATGTACTGCCAGCAGTAATAGGCCGCTGGTAAATTGCTACATTAAACTTTAATTGATAATATAAAGAAGAGCTGGAGAAAACAGTTGTTTTGTCCAGATGTGTGGCTCATCGCAGCTCAGTAAGTAGAGCCCGACACGTATGTAGATGAGGACTGGCAGTGGCCTGCAGTAAGATGCCTTGCAGTGCATTCACTGGGAGGCATACTTGCCTACTTTTTGGACCTACCATCCATGATCTCGAGGGACAAGTGCAGGTGGCATGATGACGTAATTTGCATCATCACAGCATCACCCCCCATTACGCAACAGCAAGAATCACGTCATCGCACAGTGGTGGCAATGATGATGGGATTTGCATTGAGTCGCATCATCATCACCACCCCACCCACTTCAGAATAAAGTGAACAAGATTGGGAGAGTAGGCAAGTGTCCTTTGAGGTAAACATAAACAGTAGTGTAACGCCCCCTGCGGGGAAAGACAGGGACAGACGCAACACAAAAGAACTTACCTTGTAAACGATGGTCACCTCCAGTCCGCCTCCGATATCCCAGCTGCGATCCAATCCCAGCAGATCCGCAGCCGCAACCCGTCACCTCCAATCACGTCCCTCTACGGAAGAGACAGAGATTACGCCCGTGCCTACCAGGTAAGGGCTGTCCGAGACTACGGCAAAGAACAAGGACACGGTCAGTCCAAGCTCACTTGCCGCCTCCTCACTTTGTTCTTGCCAAGACGCGGGGGACTACAGGCACTTAAGACCAAGACTAGTCCGAGGACTAATCCCGCCTCAAGTACCTCACACACCTGCCGGTGAGGGCCTAACCGAAAGGGGGAATCGAGCTTAATACTCACCGGGACACTCCCACTTCCGATCCGGTTCTCCTGCACCTCTCCGATACCTGCGGATGACAAGGACACACAGCCTCCCTCTGCACTGTCAGTGAGACTAAGATGGCACCCACAAATGCTAAACTGACTACAACAGCGACCCGACCCTAACAGCGTTCTAATGGTCGGCAACGCAACTAAGTCAAACCACTATGACTAACTAGGTGTGGTGCACTAACGGAACTGCTCACTTACACACTACGGGGAACACCAGCCGGTGTTCACGGACTAAACCGGAGGGCGGTTCCTAACCCCCTCACCCAGGTCGTACCAAGAAGCTGCCTTCTTGCTATGGGGTCACCCACAGACCCTAAGGACCGGTTCTTTAAGCCCGGCTGAGGCTCAGTAGAACAGTACACTAACCCGCGGGCCGACTGCCGCACGGAACAGCCGATCGAACTGAACCGCCCGACTGCCTGTACTCGGGTATCTCACACGTGTCCCTACGTCCGGAACCACAGGTCCACCTGCACGGAACCGGCCTTGAGGACCCTTGATCAGAACCACGGCCGCCCCTGGAACTGCCTCAAGGTGTGCTGCACTGCCACCAATTCACTCAGCCACCCCCTCTGGGTACCAGTGTGACCCCGGGGACCTAAGGGACAGGAAAACTACGTGTGTTCTCCCCTGACTATGTGTATGCTGGTAACTACACTTGTCCCCACAGCACGGGTTAGCACAGGAAACCACAGGAACAAGAGCCTACCTTTAATGGGGGCCTGATGTCTTGCCCCTGGACACAACTACGTAGCACACCCAAAATACTGTAATTCAACAATACCGGCCGCACAGACAGAATACAATATACAGTACTTTGTAAGCTACTTACCAGAGCACACCGCTGTTAGCCAACCAGCCGGTTGCTACGGCACCACAGGAGCCTCCGCTCTACTGTACCTCCTAACCACGTGTGCTCACCTCACACAGGACCGCGCCTACACTCACGAGGCTCCCACGCCTCTACCTCATCACCCTCAGGGCCTTCTGCCCTTCACACCATGGGCCTCTGCCCAGATACACAGAGCCTTGTACTCTGATTAATGGGCCTCAGCCCCCTCTCTACCTCAGGGCTCTGAGCCCACTAACTAGGGCCTTGTGCCCTGCTACCTAGGGGTCCTAGCCCCTGCCTACCGAGGCCTGTGGCCTCCCTAGCTATCTACTAGGGCCTTGTGCCCTTAATAGCCTACGGGCTACCAGCCCCTAACCAGGCCCTGTGGCCTTCCTATGGCCTTTAGGCCACTAACTACCTAAGGGCCTTGTGCCCTTGTACACCTGGGGCTCTACGCCCCCTGTCTAACTAACAGGGGCTTGTCCCCTTTACCAAAATTATGGCCTACTGGTCCACTAAATAGTAAGGGGCCTAGTGCCCAGGTCCCTGGGCCTTGTGCCCCTAATTTACTGTGCCCACGGGCCTTGTGCCCGACTGTGCCCACGGGATTAGTGCCCGAATTAACGCTGAGTCACTTACCTGCTCTGCGCAGGAATCTCAGCTTGCCACGCCGTCTTCTTCCTCTTTCTCCGGATCTTCCAGACCCTCCAGCCGGAGGCGCCTCTTCTCCGGTTCGGCGCGGTTGAGGGCTGCTTGGCGGGGGCGCTCTCAGCCCTTACAAGGGCTCCCTGCCGGTGATCACTGCTCCGACGGCTTGATTGTAGTCTTCGGGCGGCAGGGTAGCTCACGGCCCTCACAAGGGCCCCTGCCGCCGCTGCCGCTGATCCCGTTGCTGGACGTCTTGAAGAGACGTCCTCCCTCTTCTCCGCCGACTTGACTTCTGACAAAATGGCGCCACCCGGCGACTTATATAGTCGCCGGCGTGACGTCATCGCGTTGGCACCAATGTTTTGAATGGCCGGGCGCGAGCCGCGATTGGCTCGCGCATCCGGCCGCTGATTGGCCAGCGGGGAAAGATGAGCCCTGATTGGCTCATCCTTCCCCAGCGCACGGGACCTGCAGGAAGAAAGTCATACTCACCGCCGCTGGATCGATGGACGGGTAAGTTCTTCTCCTCTTCTTTCTTCACCCACTTGTAGGGCACCGCCATCTGAGGATTCTTCAGCCCCTCCAGGGGCGCAGCACAGCCTGACATCTTCGCCCTCTTCACAGGCACCAGGCACATCTTCTGTCCCTCCACAGTAGCAGACCTCGAACTAGATATCTATTCTTTACTATGATCCCTACACTGCCACTGTTATGAATACTGAGTTATAAGGTATACTATAAACAGTAGTGATTTTCAGGGCTGTCATGAAGAGCTGACAACCTGACACCTCTTTACCATTCAGGTCAGTTTTCATGACTAATTATTTTGGAGGTAATCCAAACATTTACCCTATATATACAGTACATGTGGAAGTTCTGTATGTAGGCTCCATTTTGTCTGTGAGATTGTAGAATGAGACTACAATATTTTTTAATGCAAGTGTAACTTTTAGATACAGTACCACCTAGTGACACAGTAAACCTGCAGCCTTGACATACAAATCTGTAAAGAAAATCATCAATGTACATTTTGTTCATGACTTGTTCTGTGTTCTACTTAAAAATTATTTAAAGTTCAATCATGTTACATACACCTAAAGAACATTTCCAGAAAACGCACATATCTGACACAAGACACCGCAAAAACATTAATTCATGCACTCATCAACTCCCGCATGGACTATTGCAATTCCCTCCTTACTGGTCTTCCCAAAGTCAGACTTGAACCCCTACAATCTATTTTGCACGCAGCGGCTAGATTGATTTTCCTTACAAACCGTTATTCCTCTGCTGAGCCACTCTGTCAGTCTCTACATTGGCTGCCTGTATTTCAGCGAATCCAATATAAAATTCTTCTACTAACATACAAGGCCATCAACAAAATTGCACCGACATACATTTCCTCACTTGTCTCGAACTATCTCCCTACTCGACACCTCCGTTCTGCACAAGATCTACGTCTCTCCTCCACTCTCATCACATCCTCCCATTCTCGGTTACAGGATATTTTCCGGGCTGCACCCACTTTGTGGATTTCCCTCCCACGCACAGTAAGACTTTCCTCTAGTCTTCAAACCTTCAAGCGTTCACTGAAAACCCACCTCTTCAGACAAGGTTATGATATTCCTCAACCATCATCTTAATTTCCCTAGATTACCCTATTACCATCCTCTACACTGCTAACGCAAGACAACAACCTTTTTACCAACATTGCAACACACACAGCCCACTCAGTACTTTTAACTTTGCAGTCTGGCTGGTCCATTGTGCAATATGATGTAGCACATGCCCTTGTGTTTCTAACTCCCATTGTCCTATAGATTGTAAGCTTTCGAGCAGGGTTTTCTTACCTCTCTGTCTGTATGTATTACCTAGTATTGTCTTATTAATGTTTGTTCCCAATTGTAAAGCGCTACGGAATTTGCTGGCGCTATATAAATAAATGTTGATAATGTTGATGATGAATTACTAAACTCTAACAATGCAGATGCACAGTGCATTTAGTTTTGTGAAAATGTTCTTAAGTGACCCCCCGGGCATATAGAGGTACATGGCCACTTTCTGCTTTTGGCAAATGACAGCAATGCATATGCTGGAACAAATAAAAATATCACTTCAAGTCCTGCTTACAATTGTGAGATAAAGGGGACAATGTAACTGCCTTCACTTCATGTATCACATAACTTTGCCTTTTCCTAGTAATTGTAGTCTGTGTTGACCGAACAATGACAGGGAAGTAAAATTAAAACTCAGAGCACTGAGCTTGGTTCTTGGACTTGTACCCAAGTGCCTACAGTAAAGCCACTGTGGATGCCCACACAATGCCGAATACACTGTGGACCCCTGAGTGCCACACAACCATTGTAGTTCCCAATGTCAAGCACACATAGCCTCCCTAGTGCAAAACATATTGTAGCCCGTCAGTGTCAAACACTTTTTGGAACCCTCAATGCCAAACTCATTGTAGCTTCTCTGTGACAAACCATGTTGTTTAATCATTCTGTAGCTGAAGAAAGGGTAGTAACCTCTCGAAATATTGTGCACCTTTGTTATTATCCACTTGTCAAGGTCAAGGTACAATAAAATTTCTCAGATGTGCATGTAAGACTGTATCTATATTCTCAGGGTGGATGGCCTTATACAAAGAAGGAGTGTGAAACTCATTGTAGCCCTCGTAGTGTCAAACATATTGTAGCCCTTTTATACCAAACACAGTGTAGCTCGCGGGTGCCAAACACAGTGTGTACCTAACAGTGGTATGAGCCATGTCTGGTAGTAGGAGGAAGGAGAGGCATGTACCTATATAGAACATCTACTGGATGCACATGTGAATTTGGTGTGATTTTAAAAATGTTCATTGTCCAAGTTTAGGTTCCCTACCCAGATACATTAGATCTCTGGGTGGGGAACAAACATAGATTATAGAGTGACCTTAAATTGCAACATATTGCTGAAACTTTTAAATAAGCAGGAAATGTAAAACAAAAATGCTCTATTGATATATTTTTTAAAAACCTCTATTTGGGCAGTAAAACATATGGCACACTTGTAGTAAGTAGTTATGCCTAGTTATTGTGTTGTCTATTGGGGCATCTGAATTTGAGCTCTTTCTATACCTCACAGAAACACCCTTATGGCTCTTGGACAGTATTTTTTTATTAATAAACAAAATGGGTATGTGTAAGATTTTGTTATATATCAATAAATTATATATATTTTGTGTGTAATTTATTTAATATACATTTTATATATATATATATATATATATATATATATATATATATATATATATATATATATAATTATATGTATATTAAACAAATTACACATAAAATGTGTAAAATGTAATATATATGTTAGCATAAGAGATCAACTGACCTTGTCCGTTTTAATACTCCAGGCCTTAAACAGCTATAATGATGGGGATATTGATGGATCGAGGAGGTTGGGACGTAACGCCTTGTATGTTGCAATTGCATCTATAATCATCGGTCTGCTGGTGATTGCAACATACTGTGTTGTTCATTTTACAACGGTATGTTCACATTTTCCTTACATCTCTGATCATGGAAAAATATAACTATTTCCTGTTTTGAACAGTTGAAGTGTGTGAAATATGCAATTTACTCTAATTAATTTGTTGATATAGGCTGTCTACAAACTGTGATTTATTGTAGACAATAACAAGCTCTATAATAATTTACAGAAAGCATTTTCATCTTGATATAAAAATTAAGTCTAAAGAGTCATTTATATATAAAATATCAAGCTGAGCCAATATAACTAAAAGGTACATTATATTTTTATGTATATGTATGTTAATATGATTATAATGGCTATAATGTAAGTAGACGCAAATAAGAGAAGTTGTACACCACCACTACCAATTGTACAGTCGGTCATTATTAAAAATTAAGATTTTGCTTTCAGAGACAAATCTTTTACTGTCAACAGAGATTAAAAGCAGCTGCTAGTGGTCATATATGCAACATTATCTTTATCATGTAATTTGTTTCCACAATGGGCAAAGTACCCAGAACATGACATCATAACTGTTACTGTCCAGCCTATGTATTAAGATCTGGTGATAGGGCTGGTATTGTATCACAGCTTATCGTAGTGATAGAAAACACCTATCTCCATGATTTATCAATAAAATATCCTTGGAGCAGCTGAACAATACTTAGTCGCCTCACTGGCTAGGCTAGTCAGTATCAGGGGATCTGCGCATGCGTGACCTAGCTAGTCGGCTAATGAATACGCACATGAGCTGAAAGCCTTGACTTGGACTTTAAATTCCGCTTGTTGAAAAGTTAAACCCATAAAAAAATGTTTAAAAATGTAAAAAATGCTTTTTTCCAAAAAAATAAATAAATAATAAGGCCCTTTTTCAGCAATTTCTTCTGCTATTAACAACCTGAGATGACGATAGCAGAAGAAAGACTACGACTGTACTTTTCACTGGCGGGTGCAGGTGACCCATAGATAGAGCTTTTCTCTGTTTGATAAATAGAGCCCTGTGTTCTGTAAAAAGTTATGAGACTCAAAATAGATGTTCCACTTCTAGATATAGGCTCATTGGATTACATGGCATGTTTAAACACGAACAGCACCAGAAAGAAAAAGCATTATATGACAGCAATAAAGTGTTAAGTTTTGTATTTTATTTTCAATACAAGACAGAATATGAAGCAATAGTTAATAATATGAATATAGAGTAAAAGCTATATATTTTAAAGTTAGCAGAACATGTGATTTCTTCGTCAGACTACCTGTGATGATTTTACCAGCTCTCCATGTGAAGGTCAGTTTATGAAATGGTCAGATCAGTTACTCTATGTCACTCTTGAATTTGAGATTTATATTACACCTAAGAGAAAGACTGAAGGGGCTTGAGATCTGCAAAGTATGAGCTTCATTTAGAACATGAAAACAAAAATATGCTTTGAGCGTAAACACAAAAATGTAATAGCATGTATCTTAGAGTACGTTCAACATAAAATCTAGCACATAGATGCATATTAAAAGATACCGCAGTCATCATGATCAAGTGGCATGGTCAATAGCTATTTAGCCATTCACAAGCATTTTATCACGCTGGTAGCTTGTGTTCACTGAGCAGTTATTAATCTAAGGGGTAGATTTACTAAGCTGCGGGTTTGAAAAAGTGTTTTCTCCAGCTCTTCTTTATATTATCAATTAAAGTTTAATGTAGCAATTTACCAGCGGCCTATTACTGCTGGCAGTACATGTTGTATCAGTGTGCTGTGCAGCAATACAAGATGATTCTCTCTGTCGCTCACTAACCACTAATGGCAAATGCCTTAGTTTGATTCAGAAGAACCAACTAACAAAGTGTATGTTTAAATTAACCCGAGCATCCCTGTATTCCACATGAAAGTTTAGCAGTCACTAATAATAAATTGTGTATTTGTTTCTATTGAGCTCTGTATCATCCAGTGTTCTTTAGAGACTTTGGACTATATCCTTATCACACTGTAGCATCAGTGATAATACAATTGTTGTAGTATGAGAACAGATTGCTGTTGCTCAAATTGTCTTAATTTTTTGTGTCATGTTATAGCATATATGCCAAATACAGAGCAGACCGCTCAACACATTATGTACAGTTACATCTGAGAATTGCAGAGGATGCCCTCTACAACATTTCTACATGTAATAAATATGTTCAAGTGTTCTTGTATATGTCAGTACTATAATACAGAATCATTAAACTGGTGAACACATAAGATTGCACATTATTTTTCTGAATGTGTTTGGTTTAGACCCACTCACAATAAGAATACCCTAAATAATAATAGTGGAATTTCCAATTATGTAACTGCCACTGTTTTGCTTACTGTTTTATTGGTAAATATAGGTCAGTAAGTTTATTTATAGGTCTCTATAAAACATATGCACTCTTACATAAAACAAAAATGGGAATGTATGCTGAACATAACACTAAGGAGTCTATTTATCCAAAAAAAGGGGTTAAAAAAATAAAGATTTTGGGCTAGATTTACTAAGCTGCGGGTTTGAAAAAGTGGGGATGTTGCCTATAGCAACCAATCAGATTCTAGCTGTCATTTTGTAGAAAGTACTAAATAAATGAAAGCTAGAATCTGATTGGTTGCTATAGGCAACATCCCCACTTTTTCAAACCCGCAGTTTAGTAAATCTAGCCCTAAGTGTTTAATTGAGGACCTAGTCATTCAGCTCTGGGGGTACAAACGGAGCAATTCTGTTTGTGTAATATGCTTTATTTTATCAATAATTATTAATTTATACTGTATTTGTATAGGGGGCATGGGCCTTTATTCCCTTAGCCGTACCTATAGCCAAGAGTGGTAGTCTTTGGAAGAGGGGTTTGCACTCTATTTTTGCACAGCTCGTCCCTTCATAGTGAACAAAGCCTTGTTCTGACCAGACTGCTTCATGTACCCAGTATAACAAGAGAACCCCACACTGCTTATTTCCCTGTTATAGTGCAATTCCTGTAATGCATCCTGATCTGTCTCTCCAGTCAGAAGAGGCCGCAAGTGCATATTATGTATAACTTTTTTACACTGCACTAATGGGCTTATATATAACTCACTGGCACGAGGTCTTTTATTTCATACATACATCATAGGAAAGTGTATGCTAACTTATTTGTGCTAAATTCCAAATGCATGAAAATAGAGAGAGTCATCTCATGATCAAGCAACATCATTACTTTATTGAATCAGAACAACAATGGAATCATTAGGCAAACTGTCCTGCTTGGTAGCAGCAGTGAAGAGGTTGCAAGTTAACATTAAAAGGGATGTATTCTGTCAATAATCAGCTCATGCTCTGACATCTGAGGAAGCGGGATGTGACATTGGGTGGTGGAAAGATATAAAATCAGTTTTGGAAAATTCCCGCATAATCCTGCAAATTTTAATCTCTAATCTATCTTCCACATTGTAAAATTTCATCCACAGCCTACACATTTCTTTCATAGGACACAATTAGGCAGTGGCGCACTTATGTTATTAGGTTTCATGAACCATTTAAGTTTTATGTCCAAGAGATTGTCAATGTAAGGTTATTCACCTAGGCTGCAGTAAGCTTTTTATACTTTAAATGGAATACAATGGGGGAAATCTGAGATGAAAAAGGATCTAGGTAGTGTCAGGTAGTGGCTAATACAGTTTCGGGATGCATAAAATAGGAGATAAATGCAAAGGATGCAAACATAATGTTGGCCTTGTATAAGCCACTTGTCAAACTACTTGTCAAATATTGGTACTGTTGTGGGCACAAGGAGGATATAGCAGAATTTGAGAGGATTCAAATGCATATAACCTTATTCATTAAGGAAATGGAGAGGTTACATTGTAAAGAGAGATAAATAGTTTACGTAAGTACAATTTAGAGGTGAACAAATTAGTATGTTTAAATATATCTGAGGTCAATACAAAGATATGTCTTATAAGCTCTTCATACCAAGGTTATATCCCAAAACAATGTCATTATCAGCACAGAACAGGGATCTTCGCCATAAAGGAAGTCACACTATGGAACACTTTGCCCAGGGAGGTGATGATGGCCAATTACAGTGGTTGGCCAATGAATTAGGAATTTTGTAGTTTTTTGTAAAATTTTGACAAAATCATCTAAACCCAAACTCTGCAAGTCGCCTCCGTACAGTTTTTAAAGAAACGTTAGCTCCTGCTTCCTTCCTCATCATCATCACACGTTTCGTTGGGAATTTTTGGTTCACAGTTGCAAGTTTCTTGAGCAGTCTGTCCTGTCTGGGTGTAGTTTTACAACTGCTTTTGCATGTCGAACAATTTGTTGACGTAACTGGATCTCCTTACTTCGACTTTCTCTTATTTCTTCCTACACTCTGAGGTGAAACTTTAGCAGCTTGTGCAATTCCACTTGTATTGATACCAGAATGTTGAAGCCAAACCTCTATTTCACGCTTTTTTTGTGGACTGATATCCTTCGTTTTCCCCATTTTTCTCCCCGTAACAAAAACCTAGGAAATAAATTTTCAAACAAATGTAAAGGGGCCTTAAATTATTACTATACATATGATTATTGGTTAAGAAATGTAACAAACGTGCTGAGAAAGACTGTGCTTTAGCAATGGCCATAGAAGTTCTCTGAGAACACAGTAAATAAATACACAACATGTTTAAAAATTCATTGTCCAACCACTGTAAATACATGAATCAAAACAAAATGTCAGAGATGGCTACAGTTTAGATAATAAACTCTGTGCCCGACTACCAAACTTTTCTCAGAATTATAAAAGAGTGAACCCAGGGAGTTCAACTGTCATTACTATGTTATTGCCATCTCTTCTCCTCCTTTGGCGATCTCCATTACATCCTTGGTAACAGCAGCTGCTTCCACACATGGGTTACATAAGTCTTGGCTCTGATTCCAGCAACAAGCATGAAACTATAGTAATACACCGGGCTACTAGCAGATACTAGCCTTCTCCACAACCAAAAGACGATGGAGGTTCAGTTACTATAAATGGTACCTTTATTATCGACAGCAGATGACAATTTTAATGTTTTTACAGTGACTGGTTCTTGTGTCATGTCTCCACCTTCCTCTGTCTGTCCTTGTTTCACCCATGATGCACCAGCAGGAGCTGCACAGAACTACCATCTACCAAGGACTGCTTTGTTATTGGCAGCTGATAATGCTGCTGCCTTGTAATAACAATACACACTGTTCTGTTCAGCTGTCCTTCTGATTCAGCTTTGTATCAGGTATCTATGATTAATAAATGCAATATTTGGGTGGCTGGTTCATGGAATTAATTTCAATGCCATTTAAGGCATCTCCTTCCTTCCGATCCTTCCTTTTCAGGCTTTCAACAACATATTTACTCTTTAAACATGAAAAGAACGTGACTAGTCAGTTCCTAGTTGCAGCTAGATCGGTTCTTAGACAAGCCAGGGGGAAACTCTACCTTCCATTTTCATCTCATCAAAAGAAAGATCTGTTATGTACAAGTCATGGAAAATATAAGCTATAGAGGGATCTATTTATTAAGATATTGTGGTTGCTGTTAGGAACCCCTCCAGCCGGCACAACACAACCCGGAGTCTACTCTGCCAGTCAGGTGTTCACTGGAGCCCCTGATGGTGGGGACAGACTGGGCTGCAGACTGACAGAGGGTCGTGAAGTGTGTACCGGCTGGGGAGAACCCAGGCAAGAAGAGTCAGGTCCACGCAGAGGTCAAAAGGTAGGCAGCAGGTAACAGAAACGATGAGCAAGCTGAGGTCAGAGGTCACAGGCAAAGTAGCAGAACGGGTAAACGAGCCAAGGATCAGGGTCACAGGAAACACAAGCGAAGTCAAATACGAAGCCAAGGGTCATACACGGGAAGTCAAAACGTAGATACAGGAACAGGAACTGGAGCAAGCAGGTCAGCAGACTGGAGCACAGAAGCTATAACCGGCAATGAGGCAGCAGACCTCATTGCCTTAAATACAACCCATAACCAATCAGAACCTGCCCCTAGACAAGGCCACACTTGTAGGCTAATTGCCAGCACCTAGCAAGACCAATCAGGGCTTAGCACTGAAATCCACACCTGCAGGCTAATGCCTGCTAATTCAGCCACAGGCTAAATCTGCCTGATTGTCCCTAGAGCGCATGCGCGCCTGGCTGCCAGGACACGGCGCTGAGGAAGCGTCCGACCGTTGCCTTGGCAACGGTCGGGAGTTGGAAGGAAATGACGTCCCGGTCGTCATGGTGAAGGCCGGGACGTTGGGACCTACAGGAAGCGAGCCGCGGCGGCTGTGAGTACCGCCGCGGCTCGTGACAGTTGCATTGCAGCGATGAATAATGAATTACTGCTGCAATACCATGCTGGGAGCTCCAATGCAGTTTCCCCTCCTGAACTCTTTTTTACTATTTACCGGAAGCCTAACACTGTCAGTGAAGGGCATAGCATATCCATGGGTGAGGGATCCAGCAAAGCCAGAGATGCTTCAGCTGGAACCTATTGAAAATAACTGATAACTCAATCTCAGGATAAGCTTTTCACAGCTAAATAAAATCTATGAATTCTCTTGCATTAAAGCATTGAATCTTTCATAAATTATGCAATGGCTTTTTTACTGTTGTTTTATCATGTCCCCGTTTTTACTTCTCTGCTCCAAACTATACATATTAAGATCTTTTAGTCTTTCTGGGTAAGCTTTGTGATGAAGGCCATGCACCATTTTAGTTGCCCTTCTTTGTACAGTCTCTAATGTATATCTCTTCTGGAGATATGACCTCCAGAAATGAACTCAGTATTCTAGATAAGGACGTACCAATGACCTGTACAGTGGTATTAATACTTCCTTCTTTCTGCTACTTATTCCTCTCCCTATGCAACCAAGCATCTGACTTGCCTCAGTAGTTTCCATGATAGTGCCATTAATACTATATTTAGCCTTTGGGCTTTTGAGACCCATTCCTGTAGTGCAGTGCCGTAACTATTATTATTATTATTATTATTGTTTATTTGTAAGGCGCCACAAGGTTTCCGCAGCGCCGTACACAGTACGAACAGTAGACTATACAGGGTAAAACAGTACAGAACAATAAACGCAAAGTACCAGTTCTCCAGAAACTCCAGGCAGGCAAATACAGTAGAGACAGAGTGGAAGAACAGGTATGGAGACAGAAAGGAAGGGGGGCCCTGCTCATACAAGCTTACATCCTAAGGGAGGGTAAACAAATCAGGCACAGAAGGGAGCCAGTGAAGCAAAGGGGGGAGAAAAAAAAGGGGCCAGGGGAGAAACAGAGGAGATGAAAGGCTAAGTGGATGGTTGGTAGGCCTTGAGGAACAGGTGAGTTTTAAGTGCCCGCTTGAAGGAGCACAGATTGGGTGAGAGACGGATGGAGCGAGGGAGGTCATTCCAGTGAAGGGGGGCAGCGCGGGAGAAGATTTGGATTCTGGAGTGGGAAGAGGTGATCAGAGTGGAGGAGAGGCGGCGATCATTGGCCGAGCGCAGGGAGCGGGCGGGAGTGTGAATGGAGAGGAGGTTAGAGATGTAAGGGGCAGTAGACTGGGAGAGAGCCTTGTAGGTGGTGGTAAGGAGTTTGAAAAGGATTCTAAAGGGGAAGGGGAGCCAGTGTAAGTCAAGACAGAGAGGGGAGGCAGAGGAGGAGCGGCGTGAGAGGAAGATGAATCTCGCAGCTGCATTGAGTATAGAGCGTAGGGGGGAGAGGTGGGAGCAGGGGAGGCCAGTAAGGAGGAGGTTGCAGTAGTCGAGGCGGGAGATGATGAGAGCATGGATGATAGTTTTGGTGGCATCTTGAGAGAGGAAGGGACGGATGCGGGCAATGTTACGGAGTTGGAAGCGACAGGCTTGGGCAAGGGATTGAATGTGGGGGGCAAAAGAGAGAGAGGAGTCGAGAGTGACTCCCAGGCAGCGGAGTTGGGTGACAGAGGAGATAGTGGAGTTGTTAACAACGATAGAGAGGTTATGGTGGGAACAGTGTCTGGGTGGGGGAAAGACAATGAGTTCAGTTTTGGAGATGTTAATTTTAAGAAAGCGTGAGGACATCCAGGAGGAGATGGCTGAGAGGCAGTCAGTTACACGAGAGAGGAGGGAGGAGGAAAGGTCAGGAGAAGAGATGTAGAGTTGAATATCATCAGCATAGAGGTGATACTGAAGACCGAACGAGGAGATGAGAGCTCCAAGGGAGGAAGTATAGAGCGAAAAGAGTAGAGGGCCAAGAACAGAGCCCTGAGGGACTCCAACAGGGAGAGGGGAGGAGGTGGAGGAAGAACCAGACGTGGATACAGAGAAGGAGCGGTTGGCAAGGTATGAGGTGAACCAGGCATGGACAGAGCCAGAGAGGCCAAGAGAGAGAAGAGTTTGCAGCAGGAGGGGGTGGTCGACGGTGTCGAAGGCCGCGGAGAGGTCAAGGAGGATGAGTATGGAGTAGTGACCCTTGGATTTGGCTAATAGGAGATCATTAGTAACTTTTGCCAGACATTTTGGTGCCCTGGGCGAGACAGGGCACTGGCGCCCCACATCTAAGTGGGAGTGGCATTTGACAAGTGGGTGTGGCCAACCTAATGTGTGGGTGTGGCTAGCTCTTTACAGAGAGAGAGAGAGACTATCATTTCCGGAGCGGCACAGTGGTTAGCATTGCAGAATAACAGCAATTGTGCTGTAAATTTGGCCAATGTTTGCTGCTTAAGGTACAAACTTTTACAAGATCTGGAATTGTCTCTGTAAATTAGGGATAGTACTTTGAACCTAGGTAAGTTAGTGCAGCAAATTTTAAAGGATAGTCAACTTTTGGGGAAGTCAAAACATTCACCTCTCTTAAACTAGTGCTTTTGGCATCAAATCAAATGTTAGCTTTAGTTTAGTAAGTTAGACATTCAGGCAGCCTAAAACCTCTCCATGTGGTACTAGCCGAGCAAAGAACTAACATGTACACAATGAGCAGATTGACTTTTATGTGATTATGGGGGAAATCAAGCTCATTTTGGGGTCACACACATGACTATATCAGGGCATATTGCAGTTATTGCTGCTATTTTAACCAACCAACCTAAGCTACGTGACTTGCTCCACAGCAGTTGTGATGTTTTACGGCACACTTCTGCTTATCTGGGCTCTATATATTTTGGTCAAATCAAAAGTGAATCTATAAACTGAGACCAATTGCCATTTTGTTAAAATTAACTATGCCATCAAAAACATACTGAAATAATCCTGTAGGTGTCATATAAAAAATTTGCCAATCGTCAGTAATTTAATTCTACTATAATGTATTTAAAGGAATTAATTAAATAATTTAAAGCGGATCATTATGTCTCAGCCAATGAGGCTCCTGTATCTCTGGACCGCAATGAAGTATAACTACCTCTGGAGGAGAGATACAAAGGAGGGCTAAATACAACTGTGATACATATTATATTCTCCAGAGGGGGGGGACATCACACAGGGGGGGTGCTACGTGTTTATCTGGGCACAAGACATGGCACAAGTCGTTATATTAACAGATGTTCCACTGACAGGAAGTCCGGCATTTGAATGCCGAACTTCCTGCTTTCGGTGCGTTCCACTGCGGGTAGAAGCGCCAAGCTATTCCAGGTATTGAGGAATCGATTGTTGCTTGTGTATCGGGCGGCTTGCGCCCGGGGCGGTAGCACCGCCATCGTTACGGCTCTGCTGTAGTGTACTTAGATCATCAGTCATTTGTTTTATCCCTCCTGTTGTATCTACCCTGTTGCATATCTTTGTGTCATCAGCAAAAAGGAATACTTCACTTCACTACTGCCTCACAGCGCTGGAGTCATGAGTTCAATTCCCAACGATGGCCTTATCTGTGTTGAGTTTGTATGTTCTCCCCGTGTTTGCGTGGGTTTCCTCCGGGTGCTCCGGTTTCCTCCCACAATCCAAAAACATACTGGTAGGTTAATTGGCTGCTATCAAAATTGACCCTAGTCTCTCTCTCTGTCTGTCTGTCTGTATGCGTATGATAGGGAATTTAGACTGTAAGCTCCAATGGAGCAGGGACTGATGTGAATGATTTCTCTGTACAGCGCTGCGGAATCAGTGGCTCTATATAAATAAATGATGATGATGATACTTCCTTTCAATCCCTTTTGCAATGGCACAAATAAAGATATTAAAAAGCACTGATCCAAATACGGATCCCTGAGGTACTCTACTGGTAACCTTTCCCTCCTGTGAATTAACTCCATTTACTACAACTCTCTGTTGTCTATCTGTTGCAACCAAGATCTTATCCATTCAGCCATCAAAGAATCCAATCCCAAGCTTTTCGTTTATTTAACAGTCTGCAATGTGGGACTGTCAAATGCCATACAAAAGTCTATAATAAGCTACATCTATGGCCCCCCTTTGATCTATTACTTTAGCCCCCCCAGTCAAAAAAGACAATAAGATTTTTTTGACACAGTCTCCCCCTAGTTTATCCATGCTGTTTGGGATCCTGTAAATTACTGGATTTTAGATATTCTACAACTCTTTCTTTTAAGAGTGTTTTCATCAGTTTCCCTATTACTGATGTAAGGCTCACTGGTTGGTAGTTACTCGCCTCTTCCTTGCTTACTCCTATAGCTAGTGACTGGTTGAATAATTCTGTTAATGGTGTTAGCAGCACCCCTTTAAGCTCTTTTAGTATCCTTGGATGTATTCCATCGGGCCCCATTGATTTATTGATTTATTTTGGTGCAGCACGGTGACTTAGTGGTTAGCACTTCTGCCTTACAGCACTGGGGTCATGAGTTCAATTCCTGACCATGACCTTATCTGTATTGAGTTTGTATGTTCTCCCCGTGTTTGCGTGGGTTTCCTCTGGGTGCTCCAGTTTCCTCCCACACTCTAAAAACATACTAGTAGGTTAATTGGCTGCTAATAAAATTGACCCTAGTCTGTGTGTGTGTTAGGAAATTTAGACTGCAGGGACAGATGTAAGTTCTCTGCACAGTGCTGCAGAATTAGTAGTGCTATATAAATAGCTGAGGATGTTCCACTTTCAGTTTTGAGAGGTCTGTTAGGACTTTCTCCTCTGTAAATGTATTTCTTTCTATTTATTTTTTATGAATATACTTGCAACTTAACTGTGGCCCCTTCCCCTCTCTTTCTGTAGTGAACACTGAGCAAAAGTAATTATTAAGATGATCTGCTATTACGTTGTCTCCCTCAACAAAATTTTCACTCTCTATCCTTAGACTTATTATTATTCCTCCTTTTGTTTTTCTTTCTTTCACTTATATACCTAAAAACAAGTTTTGCTCCCTTTACCCACTCACTGTGCCATTTTCTCTTCAGCTTGTGCTTTTGCACATCGGATTACCTTCTTAGCTGCTTCTGTCTAACAAGATACACCTCTTTGTCTTCATTATTCTGAGTCTGCTTATGTTTCCTAAAGGCATACTTACCAACTTTTTTAAGTTGGTGTCCGGGAGACTCTCTGTAGCGGGTAGGCGTGCGGGGGGCGTGGCGCCGAAATCGCGTCATTTTGGCCCCGCCCCCGCAACGTAATGACGCAAATCGCGTCATTTGACAGTGGGGGACGGGGCTAAACGCTGCCATTCACCAGGAATCTCGGCGATTGGGATCTAATTCTGCCCACTTCACTAGGAAGTGGGGCACTTCCTAGTGAAGTGGGCAGAATTTGGGAGATTGCCACACTCGCCCGGGAGCCTCTCGCAAAATGCGGGAGTCTCCCGGACATTCCGGGAGAGTTGGCAAGTATGCCTAAAGGCCACCTTTTTTGCTTTCACTATACTTGCCACTTCTTTTGCAAACTACACTGGCTTCTTTTTGCTTATGCTTTTCCTAACCCTTTTGACACCAAGGTCTGTTGCTTTTAGTATTGCACTTTATAATTTTTCCCACCTTTTCTGCACTCCTTTCAAGTTATCTACAAAGTCAGCCTACCGAAAACCTAACACCTTGGTTTTTGTGTGGTAAGAGTCAGTCTCTGTCTACATACTAAACCATACTGCTTGATGGTCACTGGATTCTAGGTTCTCATCCACATTTACATCAGATATTCTGTCATAATTTTTAAGTATTAAGTCTAATATTGCATCTTTGTGAGTTGACTCTGTCACCATTTGCTTGAGGGATGCTCCCTGCAAGGATTTCAGAATGTCCCTACTTCTAGTGGAACCTGCAAAATACCTCACCCAGTTCATATACAATAAATTAAAGTCTCCACTGATTATTACTTTACTTTTAATGCCATTTTAGTGATGTCCTGAAATAGGTTCCTGTCCAGTTCTTCTTCCTGTCCTGTTGGTCTACAGATCACCCGAGTACGAAGAATAGCCTTGTCCCCTGTTTCTAAGGTTAGAAAAAGGGTCTCAGTTTTTTCTTCGATACCTTATATTAAAGTAGTATTTATGCTTTTTTTTCACATACATTGCTACCCTTCCTCTTCCCACTCTGTCCTTCCTAAATAGAGCATATCCCGGTATAGCTATGTCCCAGTCATGTTTTAAATTGGACCATGACTTCGTTATAACCACAATACCTAAATCACCCTTGCTATTATCACACTTAGTTCTGGGATTTTATTTCCTAAACTCCTAGCTTTTGCACACATAGCTCTAAGAGTTTTGTTTCTGCATCTCCTATTCCTAGCTTTGTTCATCTCTCTGACTTTGTTTATTTTGATTTGATCTTTACTTTTCTTCATTTTTCTGTGGCTGATTTCACCTTAGTAAATAGATCCCATATTATGAAATGGACAAACAAAGACTGATTTTGTACTGGAGTGGATTCCTTGGCAAAACTATATTACACCAAATTAATGGATGAGTTTGACACCTGGTTTTGGTTAGCAACCACTTTAACTGAAGACTTACCATTCCTGACCCCTCCTTCTTTCTTAGCCTTCCTACCACACCACAATCTTTACTTACTTTAATTTCAATCTTCTCTTGGGAATCTCTCTCAACTGTCTCAGGAATTGAGCCATTTTGTCAGGATTCCCAATACAAAAACCACTGAGAAAATGCAAGTGGAACAAAGTGGTTTTTATTTAACAAGGGTTACACAGGTAAGTGATGCAATAAATGGTAAGGCATGAAAAGTAATCAGAGTATGGCAGTTACAGCAAGGAGATGACACACCGGATGCAATAGTCTGTGGACCGATAGACAGGAGATACTGGAGAAAGGATGCGATGGTCTGCGAGGTGTTACCACTAGACAGTGGAGATGACATGCCGGATACAATAGCCTGTGGACCGACACACAGGAGATACTGGAGACAGGATGCGATGGTCTGTGAGGCGTTACCACTAGATAGTGGATATGACACACAGGATGCAATAGTCTGCAGACCGATACACAGGAGAGACTGGAAACAGGATGCAATGTTCTGCAAGGCATTACCATTAGACAGTGGAGATGCCAAACCGGATGCAACAGTCTGCGGACCGATACACAGCAGATACTGGAAATAGGATGCGATGGTCTGCGACCCGTTACCACTAGACAGTGGAGATGACACACAGGATGCAATAGTCTGTGGACCGATACACAGGAGATATTGGAAACAGGATGCGAACTGCGGGTGCTGTCATAACAAAGCCAAGTAAGGGCTCATAGGAAGAGATCCCAAAACGGAGGGACAAGCAGAGGTCAACACCAGGAAGTCAAACAAGGATAACTCACAGGAGAACCAGCGGCAGTTAAGGCAGCAGATGAACTGGCAAGGATTGCTGGTTGAAGGCCGTCTTTATAGGCCAGGGACAGGTGCTAAGCATCACGGAGTAATGAACTTAGCTCTGGCAGGTAGGAGAGCAGTCCAAGTACCACAGTGGCCCTTTTGGTAGAACAGTGGTACTGCAGGCTGGATACACACAAAGGTAAAAGTCCAACATAGTACCTGGCAAGCAGGAGCTGCAGGAGGCAGATTGTGACATATTTGTTAAATAAATTGTTTAATTTTCGTTTTACCATTCTATGACCATTTATGACCAGTAATGTCACATAAAAAGTGAAAAATTAGCAAAGCCTCACCATATTGAGCAAGAGATTGTCAAGGCAGGCTTTATCGAAATGTATACTCGATGGTCCTCCGGGTATCATCAGAGTACAATACTTGAGGACTGTGTAAGGATGTAGACGCTGTCATGGTAGTAGTAGTTTCATAAATCAGTCAAGTCTACCCAGTTGTGTTCCAGAACAATTATAATTTGTGTAAGGCATACTAGGAGGCTATACAGTTCTTCTTTTTCTTTTTTAGTTTTTTTTTATTGAAGCATATAAGAATACATGTTAGACACAATAAAAACACACAATAAAAATAATTGTATTATATATGCACAGTCAATATTTAAGATCATTATCCCTAACAAAATATCCCTCTAATCAAAACATAAATGTATCTACATAGAAATAAAGAAAGAAAGAGAGAGAGAGAAGTGAAGAGCATGGAGGTCAATAGCCATCAAAGAAAAAGAACAGATTCTCCTTAAACAGTGGCAAAGATGGAGGTGATTTATTAATCCAGCTCTGTAATATACTCTTCCTGACCGCTGCCGAAACAGCGAGGAGTAATTTCAGTAACTCTTCTGTATCTTCATTTTTTAGGTAAAATCTCGAAAATTGCTCATTCAGGGAATAGTGAAAGAAAATTGACCAATTGATTGTTAGTCAATCTCTACACCTGAATCCAATTTTTTTTCATTCGCAGGCAATCCCCGAGACAGTTTGCTAGATCAGCCCTTAAAGGGCCATTTGATATTTACGAAAAGGTGATAGATACGCCCCGTGACATATATTAAGAAACATTTCATTATATGTCATTGCTGGAAGAAATGTAACTGCCTATCCAGTGAGAATACTGAATCCTCAACTGTTAAGGCTGGGAATCGAACAGTCCATTGTGATAAACATGTCTTTGAGTTGTCATGATCAGAATGTTGGCATAGAAAATAATAATGGATACAAATTGTCCCCATTAAAGTCTGGACTTCCTAGAAAAGGTAAATCTAAGGAAACATGAGAGTTTATATAGTATCTGTGGCATAACTGATGCCACAGTTATCTAAGAGACTTAGAAGTGGGTTGCTCTTTATATGATGCAGAATTTCCTGATCATATAAATGCAAAAAGAGGCAAGAAAATGAATTCCTAATATAAATGTGAGATATTAGTGTAATTTCAGACTTTTGAAACCAATCTCGTAAGTGACGCAGCTGTGCTACCTGGCTATATAGGGCCAGCTTAGGGAAGTTTATCCCACCATGCCTTTTTGCTTGTTGAAGTATAATTAGACCCATTCTAAATTTTTTGTTAATCAAAATAAAATTCCAAAATACTGAATCGATATGTAAGCAATCTTTGCATTTTAACAGCACAGGTAGTATTTGCAGGGGACAGAGCAGCTTTGGGAATATAACCATATTAAGAAAACTTTCTCTACCTCCATAAGAGGTAGAGCAACTGGACTTTCTCTTAAGGACATAACATTTGATTCTTTAAAGTTGACTATAAAACCTGATGCAGAACCAAATTCGTTCCATTTTTCTTTATTAAATGTTTAAGCAAGGCCTCAGGGTTAGCAATATAGATCAAGATGTCATTGGCAAATGCCTTATTATTATTATTATTATTATTATTAATATTTATTTATAAGGCGCCACAAGGCATCCGCAGCGCCGTACAGAGACAAACAAAATCACAATACAATGGGAGACAGCACAGTACAGTAAACACAGCAACTCAGTACGCTCAATGCACAGCTAGAGAGGGCGGGGAAGGGGGAGGGAGGATCCGCAAACGACGGGGCCCAAGAAGGAGGGCGTGGAAGACAGGGAGACTCCCAGGGGGGAGGAGGGAGCGAGAGTGGACGTGGGGTGGAGGACCCTCGAGGAGGAGGGCTAAGTAGCTGGAGAGCAGAGTTAGAAGTGGTGGAAACAGGAGGAGAGATGGCCCTGCTCAGAGGAGCGTACAATCTAAGGGGAGGGGTGGACAGACAGAGAGACGCAGGGGAGAGAGGGAGAGTAGGGGGACAGAGGCAGAAGATAAGGTAGGAAGTTAAGTGGGAGACAGAAAGGCTTTAAGAAAAAGGTGGGTTTTTAGGGCCCGTTTGAAGCTGGACAGATTAGGGGAAGTTCTGATGGAGGGAGGGAGCTTGTTCCAGTGGAGGGGGGCAGCGCGGGCGAAGTTTTGGATACGCGCGTGGGAGGAGGTTATAAGGGGGGAAGAGAGGCGACGGTCAGAGGCAGAACGGAGAGGGCGGGATGGAGCATGAATAGAGAGGAGGGTGGAGATGTAGGGCGCAGTGGAGTTGGTGAGGGCCTTGTAGGTGAGTGTGAGGAGCTTAAAGAGGATTCTGAAGGGGAATGGGAGCCAGTGAAGGGCTAGGTAGAGGGGGGATACAAAAGAGGAGCGGCGAGAGAGGAAAATAAGCCTAGCTGCAGCGTTAAGGACGGATCGAAGGGGATCGAGATGAGAGTGGGGGAGGCCTTAGCTTTTATCTCCCTATTGCCTTTATACCACGAAGAAGCTGCCAATTTTGAATGGTTCTCAGCATAGGGTCTAATACCAGGATAAAAACAAAGAGTCGGGTCATAGGGCACCCATGAGTCCCTCTGGCCATCTCAATAATTTCTTCCATAATGCCATTTATTAATAAAGAAGTTTTGGGAGAATTATAAAAGAACCTTATTAAGCCGATATAGTCGTCGCCAAACTGCCTACGATGAATTATCTCAAATAAATATGACCAAGACATAGAGTCAAATGCTTTTTGGTCATCTAGACTGAGAAGTATATTATCAGTATTACATGCAGACGATGCCAGTGATGCTCGAACACCCTTTACTGAGTAACGACCTGTCACAAATACCAATTGATGTTCAGACAAAGTCGAAGAAAGAAACGCCTGTAATCTATTAGCCCTAATTTTTGCCAATATCTTAAAACCTAAATTAAGGAGGGCGATGGGACCATATACATTTTCTGATTTAAAATCCTTACCTAATTTAGGTATAAGAATAGTGTGGGCAGTATTAAATGAAGGGTACACTGGATGCTTTCTGTGTATTGATAAAAATAATTCTAAAAGTGTAGATACTAATTGTACTTGTAAACCTTTATAATATTCAGAAGCTCCGATTTTTAATAGCCAATTCTATTTCTTGAGTATTTATGTCTGCGTCTAGTACTGCCATTTGCTCAGATGTCAAAATAGGGAGTTCCGTCTCCCTCAATAGCTTATCCATTAATTGAATATCAGGGAGATTACCTTGGTATAATGTAGCATAATATTTCTGAAAAGCTGCCCCTATATCTTCCGAAGTAGTTATTAGGATAGAGATATCTTTAGATTTAAGAGCTAGAATATGTCTTTTTAGCTTTCTGCAACTTGGTCATGTTAGCCAACATTTTGCCTGCATGATTACCCCAGCAGAAAAATTTATCTTTAGCAAAATCTGCCATTTAGCTTAGGAAGTCAAAAAACTTTTCAATAAATAGCAAGATTCTTTATATTTTTGTAGCATATCTTCACTTATTATTATTATCGTAGATTTGTAAGGCGCTATAATCCTTCACATCGCCATACAGTAGGGAAAAAATTTCATACATAAAACAGGGACATACAAGGTAGACAAAATAAACGCAGACAAAGGGTATGTAGGACCCTGCTCATTAGAGAGCTTTCATTCTATGTGGAAGAGGGCACAGCTGAAACAAGAGGAGCAAATGTGGTTCAGAGTAGAGATTGGGACAGTTGTGAGGGTGCATTAGTGAGAATAGTGTTATCGGGGATAAGGTGACCTCTAAAAAAGAGATGGATTTTCATAGAGTGTCAAATGCTGTGGGAAAGTCTGATTGAGCGGTAGGGAATTCCATAAGTGGGGAGCAGCACGGGAGAAGTCCTGTAGGTGGGAGTGAGTGGTGGGTACCAGAGACGAGACAAGGCGCAGGTCAGAAGTAGATCTAAGAGGGCGGGAGGGAGAGTATTTTGATATGAGATTTAAGATATATGTAGGGGTAGTGTTGTTGAGGGCTTTGTAGGTACTTGGATCACATACGTATGCCCTATAATTATCAGTATAGTTTTTTAAAGGGGCCCATATTTTTCTTTAGATTTATTGTGGTTAGCCACAAAAGAGATTATGTGACCACTCATAACGGCCTTTGAAGTTTTCCAGAACAATATAGAATCTACCCAGTAATACAAATTATCATTCATATATTTTGACCACTTTTGCTTAAGGTATTGACAAAATATTTCTGAGCGATATAAATACGTTGGGAATCTCCAAAGGTGAGATCTTTTAACCAACCGAGGCATTTGAACTGTGATTGTGATCAAAGCATGATCCAAGATAATAATACTACCTATACTTGTTTCACGAATAAGTGACATTAGGCTATCAACCACCAATATATAGTCTATCCTTGAATTTATGAACATTAGAAAAGAATGTATATGACTTCTCAGTTTGCTGTAACAGTCTCTAAGGGTCAACAATTCCATGGGTCGCCTTCAACTTAAAAATATGGTTTTGCTCAATAGTCCAATATATGCCAAGTGTCCTTGATTTATCTATTTTAGGGTCTTCTGCTACATTAAAATCTCCTCCCAGAATAGTATCGGCGCGTCCCTTTGTAATATAATCGAAGATAATTGCTGATGAAAATCTATTTGCACAGAATTGATGGCATAAATATTAATTAGATTATATTAGAATTATAATGTCAACAATTATATATCTGGTGGATTCAATATCGTGTTTAGAATATATACCCCACCTTCTATCCCTGATACTCTATTCACTGGGGGATCTCATGGTGGAGCTGAGGTATAACTATGATGCATAGCTTCTACTAGATCATCAAATATATATGTTCTCCCATTTTTAATAATCCTTAGTTTTGCATGATACAGAAGTACAAAATGCCTATTATTATCTACCAGAAATTTACAGTTTGGAGTTTTTACAGTCCTTTAGTTTTTGTGCCAGCATAACAAAATAATCCTGAAAGATTAAAATTCTATTAGCATCAATAATCAACTGTTCTGTGTGTCTATATGCAGTTAAAATCCTCTCTAACTTTGAAATCTATAAATCTGGCTATTACTGGATGCTGTTTAGAGTCGTTCCCCTCCCTTTCCTGACCTAATCGATGGACTCTCTCTATTTGAGAAATGTCTATTTATTCTTGTATATGAAAAGCTTTGATTAGTTTTTGATTGAGGTATGAAAACAATGCCAAACCTTTTATCTGTTCTGGTATTCCTATAAAAAGAAGATTGTTTCTCCTATTACGGTTCTCTAAGTCATCCAGCTTCTCATTAAGCTGTTGAAATTGTTTTATATAAGATTCAGACCCCTTCTGTAAGGCTAGAATGTTATCCTCAGTGTCAAAATTGCGCTGTTGGAGAGTGTTAATTCTCTATGTGTTTTTTTTGCAATGGCAGTATCTAATGATGTTTGTAATAATTTACATTTTTAGCAATAATTGGTAAAAGAATATCCAATATATCCCGAGCTGTATTTGTATCTGCATCAGGGTTATCCTGTAATGCAGAAAGAATACCCTTTTCTTCCAGATTATCTTGCTTTGATGGAAATACTGGAGAGAACGTGATTTACCAATGCCAGACTTATTTTTTACCCATCTTAATTTGTTCTGATCTAGTGGCAGACCATTTAACTTGTGTTTAATTTGTACTTTACTACAAAACGTATCCATGCTCTATAAAGAATTCCGAAATATGTTGTTATAATTCCTCTATTTCTAAATACTGTAAATGATAACATAGAATATATCATATAATCATCACTGATATACCTAACCTTAGATGAACTAGACCAGGTTTGTCCAACCCGCGGCACGCGGGCCGCATGCGGCCCAGCACGCCTGTAAATGTGGCCCACCAGGAGTTTTGGTTGTGGCAAGGGGGCAGCGCTGTTAATGGAAAAAAAAAATCCTGCAAAAAAAGAAAAGAAAATACTTACCTTGCGGTCACGTCAGCTGGTGCTCCGGCTCCCTCCCTTGTCTCCTCCTCCGTGCGGCGCTCGCAGTGAATGTCGGGCGTGATGTCATCACGCCCAACATCCATTGCGGAGCGCGGCACAGAGGAGTCACCCGTGCGAGAAGAACAATCAGCAGCACAGAAAAGAAGAGAAGAGGACAGGAGAACAAGCCGATTAAAAGGTAAGTTAAGGGGGATTTTTTTTATTATTTCAAGGGATGCTGACCAGTGAATAAAAGTCACCTGGTCCTGGAGCATCATGGACCTTATCTCCCTGCTACATACTTCTACTTGTAATACTAATGGGGCATTATATATTATTCTCTTTGGCCCATTATAAGTTGTTATCCCTTAACTAACATAGTGGTGTAATTAGCAAAACAGGTCACAATTTGGGGTCACAGTGGTGTATATGTCAGGTACCGCAGGCCTGGTCAGGGCACCCTGATATACAATGCCTGGCTTAAATGCACAGTATTGATATTGCATCGAAACAATACAAAAAGTGATTATAGTATAATAACTAGAGAGGATTTTTTGAACAGGGCGATTGAAAGGTAAGTATAGGGGGATTTGAAAAAAAAGTGATATATATATATATAACTTTTTTTCTCATATATATATATATATATATATATATATATATATATATATATATATGTTAACTATGTTTTCTATGGCTTTTTTGGATGATCAGCTATTGTTAGTGTTAGTGTATTTTATGTGCGGCCCAAACCAACTCGTCGTCTTCCAATGTGGCCCAGGGAAGCTAAAAGGTTGGACACCCCTGACCTAGACAAATAATTGCTCTTAGTAAACCACCAATCTTATAAACAGAATTTAGTCCCGATCTGATGGTACTTTATCAAGATAATGATTCCCAATGCCCTAGAGAGACTTACATATAAGAGTTGATATCCAAACAACTTTCTAAGACTTATCCTAAATGTCCAAATAGATATAAAAGGCCTAATTCATCAAGGCACTTATCTGCCGATTTTCAGTAAATCAAATGCAAAATCACTCTGCGCATGCACAATCCAGCAGATACGGCCGGTAACGCAGTCCTTTTCCATGCGATATGGCACAGAAAGGGCACTTACCATAGCCTAGCAGAAAGGGGAGTAATCAGGGCAGAGAAGGGAAGTTGTCCTCAGAATACATACCCAAATGAATCAGGCCCAAAGAGTTTTGCAAATCTGTGACAATTTCCTGGAATGCCTTCCAATGATTGTCGTATCTAAACAGTACTATAATCAGTTGTATTGAAAACTTCAAAACAATTCATTGACAAATGGTGCAAAAACCAAACTGAGTGGCGGATATCCATTTCCTTATCCGACTCCAGATGCTTTTAATAGTTAAGCACTATTTTGATGCTATTAGTAAGAAGCTTCATAATAGAGTATAATGTTTTTATCCACTCACTTTGTCCACTGTATTAATATACACAGCTGCTGTTACTATCGATTTGATGTAACATAAATAAACTAGGAGTTTTTCCAGTGAAACAAAATCACAAGTCTTCATGCAAGATCAGGCAATTCTTAAATTCAAACAGTTTTGAGATGTATCTGAAAAAGAAAAAAGAAAAAGTATCACACCCTAGGGTTAGTTCAATTTTCCAGAGTTTACATTTTCTAAATGTCTAAATAAGCTGTGATTAATGTAGGCTAATAATTTGTTCATAAGTCCCACTACACCCTAACTGTACACCGCTGTGTATTTCATGTGATTTTCATATGTATAATCCTTCTCCTTGTGTTAGTTCCCATTCATGTATTAGTTCAAGTAATTGTTTAGACATGCAAACAGCTTAGATAGAATAATAAACTCACCAAACCAAAACCTCAGTCTCACATTCAAATTAGCCACCACATAGACCCTTTTCTTCCAATGCTCTAGGCGTCTTAGAATGTTATCCTAGCCAAGTAACTGCAGTTCTTCTTAAAGACACAACCTCCTAAGGTACAGACTTTAATTTGGACCTGGAACAATACAAGATACAGAACTCACAAGTGCCATACCAAAGACAAAGATAAGCCTGGCAGAAGTCTGACACTCCTTATGCCAGAGTACCTTCTCTGTTCACCTGAGCCGTAACTAGACATTTTAGTGTCCTGGGCGAGTGAGACCACTGGCGCCCCCCTGCCTCGAAAAAAAAAATAATCTTTGAGTTTAGAAGCTGCCTCCCAACAACGGTGCACTACCAGAGGAAATATAGCCATCCTACTATGGATGTGTCCCTAGCTCTTTACAAGTGCTAGACCGCTCTCCAACACTGTGCTACACTCTCTTACCTGTTCTTGTAGTTTTGACTACCTGGAGCTGCTGCTGGTGGTGTCTTAAATTTAGTTGCTGCTTGGCCGGATCCTGGAATGTTGGGGTCCTGTTTGGAAAGAGATAATTACTATTCACCTCCTGGAAAGCTGAGCAGTGACTAAACACTTGATCCCACCGTACCCCCACCAGTCCTAAAATTTTATTAATGGCATTTACATTTAATAATAATGCCTATTTCCCTGCACCCAGCCCTGATATTAAACTAATAGCACCAACATTTATTAAATAGTGATTGAACACTTGAGGCCACTCTACCACCAATCAGCCCTTCCTGTCACATGAGTCACGGTCACATTACAACAGCTCCCGTTGGGCATGCCTGATACTTTCGGTCGGCGCATGCGCACTAGGAATTTAAGGAAGATGCCGTGAAGACCCTTCTTTTGCACTGAAGAGGCTGCAAAAAGGTAAGTGAAAAACTTCCCAGGGACAGCAGTTTAACATAACTGCTTTCCCTGCTGAAGTTTATAGATAAATACGAAAGATAGTTCACTCCTTATCAATCCGATGAGGATTGAAGACTATCTTTCATATTAAGCGGTGCTTCTTAAATACGCCCCATAGTGAGAAAAGTAACGAGAAGGTTGTCTGGAAAGTGAGTAATGATTTTTATGGGAAAGGAATCTGATAGAAAAAGGAAAGTAACGACAAGTAGAACTGACAGAAAGAGGAGTAAATAGTAAGAGAAGCAACAAAGAGCTGACCTGACAGGAGTGAATTGATTGTCTTAAGCAGCTTTTGGGAAAGTTCAGGTGAGCTGGCCACTCGCCTCCACTACCCTTAACTTTCAGCTCTATACATTGACTCAAGCTTAAGCATGAGACATCCTAATAAGATCTTAAGGTTTTTGCTGGATTAACACACAATCTACAATTTTTTGTTTTTTATTTTTCATTTATATGATATAGGCATTTTTATAAGTATTTCTTTTTGTACTGTGTGGAATTTTAGCTATTTTTTTTTTATTATGATGTTATATTAAATTTGTTCTTAATAAATGTCATATTGTTTTGTGCAAACTAGGAGTTTGGAGTTTTATGCAGCCATATCCATTGTAAGATAAGCTATTATTTTTAATTTGATTTTTTCTGTCTTTGGCACCCCTAATTATTTGTTATAATTTTGTTAATATATTAAGGGAGATAAAACTCCTTTTTTGGGGGGAGTGAAATTTGAAAAAAAAAATTCCTTTCAAATTCCTTTCATTTATTACAATTTTTTTCATTTACTTTAAATAAGTTTATAGGGATATCAACACATGAGGTTTACTCTAGTGCCTAGGATTTTGTTGTGTTTTTAATCTGACCTGACAGAGGTGCTTATAGAGAGAAAGAACAATGAACGAGCTGACAGATCCCTTTGCCTGCTCCCCTTCTCCTTGGCTTCCCTTTCTCCTCTGCTCCCCTTCCTCTCTCCTCTCCCCCTCTCCTCTGCTCCCCTTCTTCTCCTCTCCATGAGCGCTCCGTCCTCGTTACGGCACTTCTGCTCACATAATAGAACATTTTACAAATCTTTAATATATGTTACAGTGTGAACAAATCAGATACACTGGTGTAGGGATTAATGATCCCAGTGGCTTCTCTATTTTCAGTGCATTGTGCAAGCAGTCAGCATGATCACACTCAGAGCCGGATTAACAATAGGGCTAAAGGGGCTACAGCCCAGGGGCCTCGGGCAGCTGGGGGGCCCGCCGACATTTATCGGGTCTCTGACTGTCACTTGTTCAAGGAAAATGGTAGGCAGCTAACTGCAAATGTTATGCTGTTAACTGCCTGCTGTCACTGTAGGACTTACCGCGTAATTGCTACAGGGAGTGGAACAACAGAAGGAGGTAAGTTCACGGGGGGCCTCATGGGGGGGGGGCTCACAGTATCCTTAGCCCAGGGGCCTCCCTTCCCTTAATCCGACCCTGATCACACTGCGGTGCATGCACTACAGCTATCATATGTGAACGACCCTGCAGGACCTTATTAGGATTAAATATAACTAAAATAAGACTTTTATAATCAATTAGTGTAAATTTTAAAACATTGCAATTGTATTTATGCGTATTTTCTAATGGAGTGCACATTGTTTTTATAAGACCTATGATACTGACTAAATGTCTTCCTTGAATTTTTATTTCTCTGGCTCCCAACGTTTGAGAGAGCTGAATTGTGGGCAAAATAACATCTCTAACTGGATGATAAAAAGACTTTGGTGAAAAACAATAAACCAATAAGATACAGTTGATCAAAACTGGAAGTCCCTTTTTAAAAAGTATGTAATGGACTTTCGTTGAGTATCAGATAATGATTTTCATTTATGTATTAAACAGTGGTTTCAATACATTGTAAGTTAAAGAGAAAAGACCAAAGACAAAGCACAAGTTGTAAAAGCGCAATAATCATGTTTTTCTTCATAACTAAGTGGAGGAACAGTTTCTCATTTCTTAAAAGTAATACTAATGCTAAGAGACATTTTCAAATACAATAAGGTGCGCTAATCACATATGTATATTTCCATTACTGACAATGCCTACATTACTCAGGAAGAACTCTTTATAATACTTGTTAGACAGCTATTCCCACAACAACATTTCTGTTTATTTTATGGAAAGTTCAGAATTTTATTAAGAACAAAAACCTCACAGGTCATACCAAATGATTTTCAAAATATTAGCCTTTAAGTAATATGGTTGTGAAGTGCTTCATATATTCACGTGGTCATTTATTATCATTGTTTTATTACAGGAAACAATTTGAAGGCCAGACAAGAACATGGAGATCACATTTGCATTAGATATAAACCAGGCTCTTCAGAACTGCGAATAGGAAGAGACAAGATTTTTCATATGAGAGTCTTTCACTTCAAAACAATCAGGAAGGATCCAAATCAACGCTATACATCTAAAAGTGTGTGTGTGCGTGCATATATACTGTATATATATATATATATATATATATATATATATATATATATATATGTGTGGTTCCAGCCACGAAAAAAATTAACATTTTGCACATCACCTATCCATATGAAACGTTCTTTCATTTAGTTATATAAAATATTCTTGTTTATTGTTACACATACTGGCATGCCCAGTAGAGGTTAGAACACTCCAGCATGAAGGGAATCTTAGATTCAGTTACATAAACATACCATCTTATTTGCTTCAAGGGAAATATGACACTTACATTGATCCTCTCCAAATATACAAATATTCCTTGGACTTCCTGGACTATAAAATATTTATCTGTGTTGCGCTTACCGGTTTCCTCAAACCTAATATTGTGCTTCTGTCAAAGGCCAATGACATGCACAGCATTTAAAAAAAAAAAACAACAACAACAACATAAGAAAGCTATCAAGTACAGTCAAATATATTTCCAAATGACTATATCAACCATAATTCTCCTCTGCACCATAAGACTGACATAACACTTCAACAAGCTGACAGCAATAAAATAAGTCTTTATTTTAATGATCCCCCCCATTACAATGGTGCTTATTCAATCCTACTAATCATTTTTCTGTTTGGTTCTATCTAGTAAGAACCCTCTCCTGCAAAAAGTATATGTATAAATAAAAGCTATTGCAATTCTTACAAAAAGGGGGATATACCACCTGTCAAATTTTAATTGTATATGTGTTTTTCAGAAAGTTGTATCTATTTTGATAAATATGCTGTATTTATATTCTAATTGTTGGTTTGTAGATTTTCTTAACTTTGTACTTGACAGAATTAAATGTTTATTCTCTATTCTGTCTGTGACATGCAAGCTATATATTATTTCTCGCACAAGTAGAGATCAAATGTTATTTATGATGTAAGCCATAGCCTTTTGTACACAAAGTTTATTTTCTTCTAAAAAATAACATTTGTACAATGTATATATGTAGATGTTTATTTTTATTATTGATGGCACCTGATTAACAGATTTGGAGCCTTTAGGATCACAATCTTTGGTCCCACCCAGTATAGACAGTATATTTACACAGAACATTCAGTAGCTTTGCCAGTCTTGTCACAAAGTAGAATATAGTGTCACTAGAGAACACAACTTATCTTTCCTCAGACTTCCCTCCACTCTAATAGTTTAACATTTCACTGTCTCCGGTTCAGAACTACTAAACCTAAAACAGAAGTTGCCTTTTCTAATAGTTTCTACGACATTCACAAATACACATTTGAAAGTCCCCATAACTTGACAGAATTCTATATAGGAAATGTTTGATGTTCTATTTGCATTTACTATGTAGCTGACTGCAAGCAATTGCTCTTTGTTGTTAGTCATACGCTGCATAAATGGCTAACAATGGAATTGATGTCCGCTGTGTATGAAAACATCCCCCTACAACCACAGCATCATCTCACATATCTTCCATTCTGATAAGCTACTACAACTTTCACAGCTTTAAAACTCATACTTACCTACTCAAATTTAGGGTTGACTCCTCCAAGAGTCTCTGCATAGCAGGCCACACCCCTGGACCTCGCTTCCCACTGCACTTCCTAGTAAAGTGGGAGTGGTCTTGTTGAAGCATGTGTGTGCGTGTGTGTGTATATATATATATATATATATATATATATATGCTGTTAGAAACGTTCATATTAATCAAAATATATCAATATATTTTAGGTTTAGTGTTCCTTCAAACCCACTTACTTTTCTCATTCCCTTAGTATTTTTGCCTTTGCTGATTAAAGACAAAAGTTGCCACTTTGTAGGAAAAGAGGCGCCGTTCTTTGCTGCTTATAGACACAAGTCAGCATGTGCCTAATGCTAAACCCAGCGTTGATTATAGATTAAATGTATATAAACTTTGCAGAACATATAATACATTGTGCCTACAAATTTTCTACAAATGTTCTAATTTTTAACCTGTGGGTAACAACTCAAAAAAGTATTCACAGGCTTTTAGGTCATTTCACACTGGTTGTTATTTTTCAAAACTTTTACAGTGGATATATTGAATTTTCAGGTATTTGTAATGAAAAATCCTGAAATATAGATAAATTATGTCAGATTTTTTTGTCACCTTTACTTTGACCTTGAAACCAACAAAATTTAAGTGAATAACAAATAGACATTTTTTTAAGAAAAATAAGTGAAAATAAAAAAGCCTACAATTGCATAATTGATTGCATAAGTATGCACACTACTAAACTAATACTTTCTGGAAGCACCTCTTGCTTTTATTATAGTAGTGAGTCTTTTAGATTAAGTCTCTATCAACTTCGTTCACCTGCACTTTCCCATTCTATTCCACTTTTTCCTACAAAAAGTTCGAGGTCCAGCAAACTGTGATGGTATCTTCTGTGCACAGCCCTATTTAGGTCATTCCACTTATTTTGAATGTCATTGAGGTCTGGGCTCTGACTTGATCATTCAAAGACTTTGATCTTCCTTTTCTGAAGCCATTCCTTGGCTGACATGGATGTGTGTTTTAAATTGTTATCATGTTGGAAGTTAAAATTCATCTTCCCCTTTCTAAGAGGCAAGCATGTTTCGTGCCAAATTATCTTTATATTTGGAGCTATTCATTATGTCCTCTATCCTGACCAAAGCCCCTGTCCCAGCTGAAGAGAAGTAGCCCCAAACCATGATACTGTCCCCACCATGCTTTACAGTGGGTATGGTGTGCTTTGGGTTATGAACTGTGTTGTCTTTGCACCAAATATATATTTTAGAATTAAAGTCAAAAAGGTAAACTTTGGTCTCATTAACCATAAGACATATTTTCACATTATTTAGGGAGTTTGAATTTGCTTGTTTACAAAATTTAGATGCTTGTTATTTTTTATTTTTGTCAGAAATGGCATCTATCATGCCACTCTACATAATAGTCCAGACATGTGCAGAATACAGGAGATTGTTGTCACATGCAGGCAGTGACCAGTTCCTGACAGAAATTCCTGCAGCTTCTTTAATATTGCTGTAGGCCTCTTAGTGGCCTCCCTGATGAGTTTTCCCCTTGTCCAGTCATCAACTTTGGAGAGACCTCCTGAACTTGGCAATGTCCCTATTGTGCCACATTCTTTCCACTTATTGATGCTAGCCTTCACAGTGTTCGATGGTATATGTAATGCCTTCGAAATTCTTTTATACCTCTCTTCAGATGGTGCCATGTGGCTAACCCCAGAGCCACAACTGAATATTTTAGTGTCCTGGGCAAGAGAAACCACTTGCCTTCCCCCCTCCTACCTGCTTCTTGTTGGGAGTATATGCTGCCTTTCAGCGGCAGTACACCACCCTTTACAAGCACCAGAACATTCTCTAACACACCTGTTCTTGAAGGTTTGAGTACCTAGTGCTGCTGCTGATGTTATAACCTCGGTTGGTACTTGTTCAGATCTTGGAAAGTTGGGGAACCTTGTTTGGATAAGAAATAGTTTCTATTCACCTCATGGAAAGCCGAGCAGTGAGTAATCAATCTAGCCCCCCCAACCAGATAGACATTAAATCAGTAGCTTTTTTAATGTAAGGCTTACTGTCACAACCAGTAGAGTCAGAAAATTACCCGTACAGTCTGCTCACGTTGGCACTAACTCCTAGAAGTTGCGGAGTCTAACGGAGTGGGAGGTTTTTGCCAGAGGCTCCCGCAAGGGAGCTTGGTCTTCGCAGACACTGAGAATGTGAAGATCTGCGGATAGATGTGCTGAAGACTTTAGAGAACAGGTAGCAATAATCTGCAAAGCGTTCCCACAGGGAAGTGGAGCAGGGACATCTTAACAACATTATGGGCCCCCGGGCAAAGCAGTTCACCGGGCCCCCTAGATATAGATATAGATATATAGATGTATACAGATACATATATAGATATAGATATATAGAGATAGAGATAGATAGATGCACTTGCTCAGTGACCCTTGTAGGGTTTTTTTGCAGGTTTTTTTCTTTTGCAGGATTATTTATTCTCATTAAGAGCCGTGCCTATGGGGCCCCCTTGCCCGTGGGGCCCCCGGGCAGCTGCCCATTGTGCCCAATGGAAAAGATGGCCCTGAAGTAGAGTAGTCACAAAGGCTGTGATGATCGGCGGATAGATGTGCTGGAGACTTCAGAGAACAGGTAGCAAACAGGAGCCAGGGAATAGGACATCTGAACAGGAGAGTAGACCTGAAGATCTGGCAACTTGGTAGAGAAGCAGGTGCTTTAAATAGACGGAGCTGACAGGCAATTAGCCAATCAAGAGAATGCAGGAAGTATTGAGCAGACCAGGTGTGTGCTTGCTCAGTTCAGCCCAGCAAGTGAATGCAGAAAGAGGGAAACAAGTGAGAACAGTGACCATAATGCAAGTGTAGCTGGTGCAATGTGTGACACCTACTTCCACCTAGTGATCTATTTCATCCCACCAGCCCGACATTAAATTAATAACATTCCCATTTAATAAAAGTCATATTTCCCCCCACCAGCCTCAACATTAAATGAACAGCATTCTCAATTAAAAAAACAGACATATTTCACACCCACCAGCCTCAACATTAAATTAATAGCATTTCTATTTAATAACATAACCTCCCACTAGCTCTGACATTAAATAACATTCCCACTTAACAATTAGACCTATTTTAATTTCACCCACACCACCCCAACATTAAATTAATAGCATTTCCATTTAATAAAAATGCCGATTTCCATGCCAGCTCTGAGGTCAAATTACTGGTTCACAAATTTGCCCCACTTAATAGAGATTCTAATTGGTAAAAGACGTCACCGCCTTTTTAATATATTACTGATTTATTTTGATAAATATATTCAATAAGTGATGTTTCAAGGTATTTATGTAGTATTTATTTATTTGCTACAAAAAAAATCCACTATCTCGCCAACTTTCAGCCCCCATAATCTCCATAAACAGTTTAGGACTGCGCTCAATATAGTTTACAAGGAAATAATAATCACGGACACAGTGGTTTACAAACATCTTTCTAATGATTCGAAATTACATTTATTATTTCAGAGAAGACAATCCCATATAGTAATCCACAAGTTTATTCACAAACATAAGCAAAATTAATAAACTTAAACACCAATACTATTTTGATTTTATATTTCAATATAATTAGCGTTGACACGAACATTGGTTCACACAATATTGATCCATAGAAAATAACATATTTAATCTTTAATATGTCTATAACATGTCTACATATAAGTGCAATATATGAATTTCACAAATAATTTCTAATCTTCTGATCGGATCACTCCGTATTGAGGTTACCAGTAAGTACATAGGTGACTCGTCTATGATCACGTGCACGCAAACAATGATCACATGTTCGGAACAGACTCCTCTGTGCTTCTTTCCGCTGCATCTTTAAGCTGTTTCTTCTTCCTGCTTGTTGGCTCCTCTACACTGACATCATCCTGATCATTTTATCACATCAGCCAGGTTGCAAGGAGCAGGAAGGCAGGCACTCTACCACATTGTGCCAGCTCTCTGTCTCCAGTCAAGTACAGCTTTGCGTACTGCCCTATGGCACGCACCACATTAATGTGTACCTGGTGAGACGGACAATGAGCATATAGCGTGTAGTCGCACTGCCCTTGTTACAGCCCTGGCAATCCTAGTAGGATGCAACTAAGAAAACTGCAAGGAAATGGTACAGGAACAGATGATCTTTACTTTGAGTTAATCACAATCACTGTCATTGCTAGCAGGTGTATGCTAATTACTTTTGAACATGATTATGAATCTGATTTGTTAACTATGAATAGAACTATGACTCTATTATAAATGAGTGTACTCACTTATCACACAAGTGTATTGCAGGTTTTTTTTCGTTTGTTTTTCATAAAATGTGTCTATTTTCACTTGAATGTTGTTGGTTGTCAGATCACATTAAATGTGGCATAAATTATCTAGATTTCAGGCTTTACATCACAAATACCTGCAATTTCAATAAGGGTGTGTAGACTTTTTATAGCTACTGTATGTTATAAAAACTAATTATTAATAGCATTTGAAATATATTTTTAGATAAATATCAATTTCCTAACAATTATATTTAATAACAATAATATGCTTAGAGTCAGTGGTCGAACTGGAAATTTAGAGGTGGCACTATGGAAATTTAGAAGCAGCGATATGAAAACTGTGAATGAAATTCAATAGCTTTGTCATCAAAGCAGTAGGAGAAGTGGCGGTATGGCATACCACTGTATATCAGCCCACTTCTACCACTGCTTAGCCTGCATTCAACAGCAAAATAATACATAAGAAATTCAAAACTGATCCAAAGGGTTCCTATTGCTGCAACATTCTTATCCTAGCAACATTGCCGTGTTTTCAGCCTGCTCACAGAAGTTGAAGATGGATATATAATATGGAAATAATGATATATTGTAAGATTCTATTTTTGGCTAGATGGAAAGAACTATTCAGGATTAGAGTTGCAGGTGTTGTTTGCCAAGAAACTTTAAATGTTGGTGGCATCAAATATAGTGTAATTTTCAGGTTAGCAGAAAGCACACCCATATATTTGTTAAGTGGGTAAACATTAAGGGCTTATTCACAATCTAACACATAAGGGTATATTTACTAAACTTCGGGTTTGAAAATGTGGAGATGTTGTCTATAGCAACCAATCAGATTTTAGCTGTCATTTTGTAGAATATACTAAATAAATGACATCTGGAATCTGATTGGGTGTTATAGGCCACATCTCCACTTTTTCAAACGTGCAGTTTAGTAAATATACCCCATAGTGTTAAAATGTTAAAGGGTAATGGTCGGAACAACAACATTGACTCTTATTTGACATTTTTACAGCACATTTCAAGCATTTAAAAAAGGTTATATTAAACTAATTATTATTTAGCCTTATATATAATGCATCTAGCTCTTTCTAGCTTTCCAAATCAAATTTTCTGTGTAAATTATGTTTAAAAAAATATTTTTGTGAATTTCTTTAGGTACTTTAGAATGAGAAATGTTCCCAAAATATATTTGACTTTTATTACCTTTCTGTTTACACCTTTTTTACCAGACCACCATTCAGCAATTTTGCTATGTGTTTAAACTAAAAGTTTACTTTTGAGATATTTTGTGCCACTAGCCAAACAAAAGAAACAAGTTTATTACTAAATGTTAATGGAAATATTGTTTTCTTTGAAGAAGTATATTTTATTTAAAAAATGTTGAAAAAATAAATTAAAAAAGACAAAGTTTATGCAGTCGCAGGATTTTACTACCAAATGCATACAATAAGTGGCCTACATATCTTTAAGCAGTGATAGGGCTAACTTTCTCTCTCTATTTATTACAGCAATAGAAAACCTCCCATCACTGCAATTTAGAACTGGGAATTCCAATTCCACTTTTGTTAAAAAAAGTTAAATAAAATGTTTTAAAAAATAAAGTAAAGAATGTAATTGAATCGGAGCATTTCAATATGACGAAAGGCATTAATTAAATAAAAAAGATAGGCCCTCAAGGAAAGCTAACAATAGAGGCTTTGAAAAATAGGGAGAAGCCCCAAATCCTGCTAAAACAAAGTTACATACTTTATTTATTATATTACTTTTTTTTTTTGCTTGCGAGACCAAACAATCTGATCTTGTCCAATGTTGCCACTATGAGGCTGGCCTAACTGGACATCAGTCCTGTCACCTGGGAGCCTACATTCTGCTTGTGATTATTTTTAAATTTGAGTTTTTCCTTATAGTTCTGTTTTAAGGGATTTGGGGACCTATGATTAACAAGCAATTAATTCGATACTTGGTGATAATGTCTCGTAGCATTTAGGGGCTAGCTTCACCTGGACAGTCTTAAGTAATCTGCGCATGCGTGACCCAGCTAACATGCACAGTGGAAATGAAAACCCAGAATTGGAGTTTTAGTTACACTTGCTAAAATTCTAAATAAATAGTTAAACACAGTTTTAAATTTTTTTATTTTTTTTAAAAAAAGTTTAATCTACAGCCAAATGAAAATTTAATTTATTCAAATAATAAAGCATTTTTTAATTCATTTTCTTTTTCATTCATCTGGAGTTGGTGATAACAGAAGAAGGATTGTGGCTGATATCACCAAAGAAAGTTTATGACGCAGAACTGAAAATCAGAAAATCCTGAAATTATTTGCATTCTCCTATGATATATCTGGTTCTACACCAAATTCCAGTATTAAGCCAGAACGTACAAGTGGAAGCTGTAACTGACCAACTTACAAACCTCAGACCACTAGAGTACCGCTTAAAGCTTGTGTTACATGGTTCAATTTGAATTTGCCACATTTTTGCTATTAAAAAAGTGTTGTTTCTCAAATTGTGACAATATGACATAATGTTCCCTGTCCCTGCTGTGACAGCCCTATTTATGTTATTCTAGGTGAAAAAAGCAGGTCTGAAAAGCTTCTGTGAACATTACCGAAACATAGCACAGAAAATTGGGAGACACATACCTCACCTTCAGAATTTTACCACAATACGTAATTATGTACCAGCTCTAAAAATACTACAAAGGTGTAAATTTATTTTTAATGCATCCAAACTCTTTCCATTTTATACATAACTGCCAAGTCAAACCCCTCGTTTGGAATGTGGAATGTCTGTAATGGGAAGAATGACATGAGCAGAGATTTCTCTGCTACTTCGTTCAACAACTTCCTAACTATCTATTGCAGGGACAGAAATTCAGTTTCAAGCAGAAATCTCCTGGTCTTAGAAACATCCACTGGAACAGTGCTGGACATAACAGTCCCGTCACAGAGAGCAACATCTGTAATTGTACCTGTTTCAAATAATAAAAGCTCTTAGTGTAATTTATTCATGGAACACACATGGTTACACTTTTAAATAAAGGTATAACATTATTCATGTTGCTACATCTATATATGATAATATATCTGCTATTTGAAGTGGATCAATTACAAAACATGACAAATATTGTGTTAAATATCAAAAAGATTTACTAAAAAAAGATGTTCGATATACTGCAAGTTTAATTTTTGTTAATGATACTAAGGAGTTTTGGCCTAGTACGCACGGGTATTAAAATGAGAAATTCAGCGCACGTTCTTGCGTGTGATAAATGCGCAAAATAATGTAAGCAAATGGACCTTTTTGACAAGTGATCGCTTCACTTTGATTTTCATAAACTTCGGTGTTGCCTATTGTCTATGTACCAGGGGTAAAGTAGGATTTGTAGAGGGAGGTTCTATTCCGCCCTGTCAGAGTGTATGAAAGGGGCATGGCTATCATTTGAGACAGTGTTAGGCTGCTCTCCATCCCCTTCAAATACATGGGCAATGGTAGCCAAGTGTCTTGAGTCCACTGTGGCAGTCCTGATTTTATGTGACTGTCCCACTCATTCAGGACTTTGTTCCAACTGTTGGGATGGATGTCCTGCTTTACTGTACTGCTTATTAAGGGCGAGCTGCTTGCATCTAAATGTAGCGCTTGTTGTTTGCCCTTAACAAGCAGTATAGTGTGAAGCAGTACATACATCCCAACTATCCTTGCAATTGGAACAAAGTCCTGAATGAGCAGGACAGTCACACAAAATCAGGACTATCCCACCTGCATCAGGACAGTTGGCAGACTGTGCTGTGCTCTCCTACCTGTTCTTGTAGTTTTTACTACCTGCAGCTGCTGTTCTGTTAAGCTCAGGTGCTGCTTGTCTGGATCCTGGAATGTTGGAGCTATGTTTGGTAAAAAGGGAGATACATAAATTATGGAAAGTCTAGCAGTGAGTGAGCCCATTTAGGCCTCTCTCCCCCAACCCCCCAGATGTTAAATCAATAGCACCTACATTTAATAATTAGGACACCCTACTTGAAACCAGCCCAACATTAATTAGTATTCACATTTAATAAATAGACCTATTTCCTCCTTACCAGGCCCAACATTGATTTAATAGCATCCACATTTAATAAATAGACTTATTTCTCCCTAACAGCCCCAATATTAAATTAATAGCATCCACATGTAATAAACAAACCTATTTCTAACCTACCAGCCCCAACATTAAATTAATAGCATTCACTTCTAATAAATAGAGTTACAACTGGTAACTCTCACCAAGTGCATGCCTGAATACAATATAATGGAGTTCTATAGGACCACTCTTTAAGTACATAGTACACTATTTCCCAGAAGTGGGTGAGTAAAGAGTTGGAGATCAACTTCCTGCAATAACATTACAATACTGGGGCCTTGGTCTGCCTGTGTATTGGGAGGAGCCACTAACCTAAGCACCCCAAGAAGTTGCTGTACTGAAGCCTGAAATTCCTCTTAGCGATCCTGGTGATTTGATGTGATATTCTGAAAGTCAACTTTTGATAAGATGCTATTAATGACACTGAATACAGGGATTGGCTGGGCTGGGGTGCAGGATTTATCTGTTCCCTGGTCCGGTCCCATACTGGAATATCTTGGGCTACCTGTATTTTTCTCCCTTTAACATGTTCCTAATAGACTGCTGAGCCGAGTCTCGCCCCCCAGGCTAAAATTTGTCAGCCCTTGTTTGGAGTTTTTTGTGAATGTGTCCACTACTCTGATATATGTGATCATTAAACACCTGAAACCTAGATCAACCTTGGGATATGTACACAATATTTGATCTGTACATAGTACAGAATACAGCAGAGAAGCTTAGAGACCACACGTTGCATGCATTGTTCAGAACAAAGATAAACTATAAGATTTTAACTTGGTTTCTAACAGGTGTTGTTTTCCAATGCTCATGTATACAAGCCCTAAGAGAGACAGGCTCCTGTATCTTTTCCTGCTTGTTATGAACATGGACAGATGGTCAGGTTAAAGTGCTGGCCTCAGCTCCTGTACTTAGATTAGCACCTGCCGCTTAGTTTAGGACAGCTGCATTCTGCAAGACTGCAGTGTATCTGTATTCTGATATGTAACTGTAGAGCGGGGACTTCTAAATATATTTTTTTTACATTTTCAGTTAAATGTTTTCATTTAATTCTGTATGTAGTCATTTCTGAGGACATTAAAAAGAAAAAACATGCAAGCACAAAGTGAAATGAAATTATTTAATATTCGCATATATTTTAACGTTTTTAAAGATATTTAATAAATTCAGAAAGTGGAATGTTAAACAGCCTCTAATTAGATGGTTCTGATTGAGATTTATTATTATTATTATTATTATTCTGATGATTATTATTATTATTATTATTATTATTATTATTATTATTGTTTTTAATAAAAAAATGTTTCATTGTATAACTCAGTGCTCTCCATTTGTTTAATATTTCGAATGGTATGGACATGTCTTTGTTAAATCGATTCCTCCCTAGTAATCTGCTACTATGGTCACCAACTTCCTAATTATACATTGCAGCAATCCCCTGCTCATACTGAGAATATTTAAACTTCAAGCAGAATTCTCCTATTAAAAATATCCACTGGAACAGACATATCAGAACTGCTATAAATAATAATACATCTGTTTTTATTCCCAGCTGATTAAAACTGTAAGAGTTGAGTTAGTGTTGTTTTAGGACCTCTATGTGAAATTATCTCTGTTTTAAAGTAATAACAGAAGCAGTTTGCTGCACCTGAGTAACCGATCCAGAAACTGTACAACATCCAGAAAATGTGTATATATGTGCATATATGCCATAAGAGTTACACAGCGTCAACAGAAAAATATGAAAGTGAAAATGCACATAAAAGTAGATTTGAGTGAGTTTCAGTGGCGCATGAGTGAAGAGGACACTAAACCAAACAGCTTACTATTAGGCTAGAGAGATAATGGTAAATCCTGAAAAATCACAACTGATTTTGCTCAGTAACTGAAAAACCTTTGATATGTTATAAAATAACCCCAGTCTAACTTTAATTTGCATAACAAAACAACTCTGTTTACTCACAATCATTCAAAAGTAGCATACCGTACACTGCCATATTTCTTAGAGTCAAACATTTCTATATACTAGAGGTAACTTCCAAAAGTTCAAATATGTGAGCCTGTAAAGCAGATGACATTTTGCAATATCACGTGTAAATTTTTGCTCAATTGAGCCCTTTTTGTGGACTTGATATGGTGGTGTCAGAAGGTGTCAGAAGGGAGTACAAACGTGTCTATCGTCTGAGCTGAGCAGATCAGGGTTTCCCTTGCTGACTGCGGACTAGGTGCACTCATGTATAAATAAAGTTTTTGTTTTGTTGGATAAGGTTATTTTTCTCTTTACAGAAGGACTTCTTGGTGATGGCTGACATTGTGCTTAAGCCTATATGGGATACCTTTAACACTATCCAAGTGCTCTGTGTTAGGAAAAGCATGTATTTAGGTGTATTTTAAAACCCGTAATGAAACAATTAAAAAAGTGTGACAGTGGCTCAAGTAATAAAGACAGTAATGATACCCATGATTGATTTAGGACATAAATGACACTGGAGTAAGTAGGGTATTAGAAGAATTAAGAAAAGGTTGAAATGAATGAAGTTGTTGTAAATAGACAGCAGGTTAGATGGTTTTATGCTTTCCACTATTATTTTATTACCCAAAATATTATCCAATGCTTACAGAGACTGTTTCATGATTGCCCCTTCCCCAGTAGAGTTTAAAGTTTTTAATCTCAATACACACAAACATTAATCTACGTATAGTATGGACTATGCGAGGAAAGTGGAGCACTAAGAGCAAATACACGGATGAAAAAACTTCACACAGTGCACTGGTCAGTCTAAAACCCAGCAAAGCGAGGCAGTAATACTAACCACTGCGTCACCTATGCTTTTCCAGGGACAGCCCCAAACAACCAAACATAAGTGGGTATAGACCTATGTTTTTCTAAGGTTGGTAAATAGGTGCAATTGTGAAAAAGTACCACTATAACCAAAATATTCAGACATGAACCGTGAAGGTACATTGTATAGCATTAACCTGACATTCTACTAGCACTATTAAAAAGCAAAGTGTTATCTCACCATTCCATTACAGACTGCTGAAGTACCTCCTGCATCTTTAGCATAGTGTCAAACACAGGTCAAAAAGCTAAAAACTGTTTAAAGTTTCCCAAGCTAACATGGAGAAGTTTAAGGATCAACTACAGGCATTAACAGATTTTTGACTGACCTGATTGCACAAGCCTCAGCCACGATGCAATCACCTTTCAGTGCATGCAGTTAATGTCAAACGTGACCTAGGAGAAGTGTCGATTACTTCGCTGCCAGTATTGTCTATAGAAATGAAAAGTTTAGGCTGCACAGGGATTACACCCTCCCCACTAATCTCATGTTGATTTGTATTAATGTGGGGGGTGGGGGTGCTCCTTCAACTTGCTTAGACACAATTTGCAAAGGAAGATACGACTTGAATACAAGAGCACTCCAGTCTATATCTGTAATGTTCTCATATTAATAAAAATACACTTTTATTGATATCTTAAAATTCTTCTTTTCTTAACCAGGTCATAGCAAGGCAAATATAATAAAATTGTTATAGAAAAGTGAGAGAAAGAAAGAGAATGTGTCAATAAAAATTCTTCTGTTTTAGCAGATCCTTCAGTGGAGCTGGCAATGAGATGTTTATTACCACAATTTATATCCTACATGTATATTCAATAAACTATCTTTTGCAAATAACTGCTCTTGTTGGTCATTCTTATCTTGTCACAATCTGCCTCCGACTGCTTTGCAGCATCTCCCTTGTGGATTTCGCTTGCCTCCTGCAGCTCTTGTCTGCCAAGAACTATGTTGGACTTTTGCCTTTATTTCTATCCAAGTTGCAGCATCACTGTTCCACCAAAGGGGCCACTGTGGTTCTTGGACTGCTCTCCTACCTGACAGTGCTAAGCTTGTTACTCCAGGATGCTTAGCACCTGTCCCAGCAGCCTTTACCAGTTCATCTGTTGCCTTTACTGCTGCTGGTTTCCCTGTGTATGAATCCTGTTTGATTACCTGGTTTTGACCTCTGCTTGGCTCCTTGTTTTGCTTTCATCTTATGACCCAGACCCGGCTTTGTTGTGACTTCACTTCTGTCTTCTCCCTGGTATTGTGGTGGACTGTGTGCCTTTACTGCTGCTGGTTTCCCTGTGTATGAATCCTGTTTGATTACCTGGTTTTGACCTCTGCTTGGCTCCTTGTTTTGCTCTCATCTTATGACCCAGACCCGGCTTTGTTGTGACTTCACTTCTGTCTTCTCCCTGGTATTGTGGTGGACTGTGTGGCTTTGACCGCTGGCTTGTTTGACCTTCCTGCTTTACTATATCTGCATTCCATTGCACCACTAGTAATCCTGCACCTATACTCTGTGGCATATCCAGCTCCTGTGTCTGTATTCCATTGCACCACTGGCAATCAAGCACCTACAGTCTGTGGCCTATCCAGATCTTGTGTCTGCAGGTGTTTCACCTCTGTGTCTGATCCAGTCTCCTGGCCGTCTGCCTACCTGGACCCCTGAGTACTCTGCCCTGCAGGCCACTACACTTTTTCAGCTTGCTGATCATCCGGTGCCTCGTGCCTCCAGAGTCCAAGTACACCTGCAGTCCTGATACCTGTCATGCATCCGGTGCCACGTGCCTCCAAAGTAAACCAGGTATCCTGACTTCCATGGTTTCTCCTGCTTCTCAGCGCTGCCTCTTGGAACTATATTACTATTGACCATCCTCTTCATCTGTGGCTTCCTGAGTAATCCTTGCTACAATTGCCATACTCTGCTGACTTATATTTGATGCCTTCCCATTTACTGCATCCCTCACTTGTGTAACCTGTGTAATAATAAACCACAATGTTCCACTTACACTCTCAGTGGTTTTCATAATGGGAATCCTGACATATTCATTAGTCAGTCCTATTATCTGTATAGTTTATTGGTAGCTGTTCATTTCTTATACAACTGAAAATGTAAACTGTCTGGAATCTTATATTTACTTATCAAAGAATATCACATTTAGATATTATGTCTCATCTCATAAGTTACTGTCACAATAGACATATTCATTCAATATGGTATTTTTACAACATGAACTTTGCATCTTAATAGGACATTCTTAACATAGTTGATTCTCTTAAAAGAGTATAATTTCCCTACATCATTGGTTAATCCAAATGGATGTTCCTAATCATAGTTATATTTCCGAGAAATTCAAATTACACACATACATAGCCAGCTTTAGCTTTCAGAGAGGGATTGGGTTACACCCAGGTGGCTAGTGTAAATATTTAGATGGTGGGTATCACTCTACATTTAATATGCCTATTAGTATTTAGGTGATAAATGTCACCCTAGATATAATATTCCTACATTGGCATTTCAAAGCTTCTCATTCTTGTCATTTATTGTCTCACAAAAGTATAAACATGGAGAATTGTATCTTGTGCCCTCCTAGTCGATTATGCAGCTCAGTAAATCATCATCATCAACATTTATTTATATAGCACCATCAGATTCCATAGCACTTTACAAATGGAAACAAACAGTAATAAAACAATACTGGGTAATACATACAGGAAGGTAAGAGGGTCCACCCCAAGAGCTTACAATCTATGGGACAATGGTTTGTCTCAGAAAATAATCCTGAACAGAGGCTGCTATGTATTTCTTATTCTGTTCTGCAGCTCGATAAGTGATCTCAAATATAAGTTGTTTTTTTGCTAATACAGCAATCTTGCTGCTCAGTGCTTTGTTTTATCATAACCAAATTAATATGATATGTTACGTCTATACAGGTTTAATCATAGCTCATGTACTGCTGGGATAGCAGGATACAATGTTACAGGTTTCTGCTCTCACTAATCATACTTGGGCACACATTCATATATAATCCCCACAGAACCCTTAGGGCGTGTCCTTTCTAATAGTCCACCGCCAGGTACTAGGGCTCACTCCTATCCAGTGCCCCTCTCATGTCACAAGTAAATGATTTAGTTGGTAGATATTACTTTATAAGTAAATGAGTGTGTTTGTAGGATGCGGCTGTCGCCGCTGCTGGGTCTGAGATGCACAGCTCGACGAACGTTTCCCCACTGGGGCTTAATGTTGGGAATTACCCGTTGTTTGTCAGCATGTGGATTTTAAAGCCTAACTAACAAATCATTTTCCTTATATAATGACTTATCTGTCTTCTAGCCAATCATCCTGCATTGCCAAATAAACACTTAGATTGGTAAATAAGTATGATTATTGCATTTGATATTCTAGTGTATTTTTATTAATATGAGGACATTACAGATATTATAGACTGAAGTGCTCCTATACCCAGCTCTTTTCTTCCTTTGCAAATAAGGTTGAGTATCTGCAAGTTCCGGGTAGTCCTGGGTCTGGGTTCCCTGTGGTCCTTCTAGTTGAGAGTGAAGGGTTTTGGAAAAATATTTTTAAGATGAGCTCTCTTTTACGATATATAGGAAAATAAGTGAAAATAAAACTGAGCAGTGAAAAGTTTATATTGATTGAACATATCATCTGCATTTCAATTTACTGCTGCACATGACACTGTAATGAACAACAACTGCTTAATAGAAGAGAGATTACAACTGAATCATGTACAGTATCATTAGACTGGGGTCTCAAACACTGATCTCAAGTATGCACTTCAGAGGAAGTGACACTGTGGCATGAGTGACCTACACAGACTAAATCTATCACTACAGTAAAGCCCCACCAGTATAATGTGATACTAATCCACTAATTTGTAAGTAATGAAACATGACAAGTATATGGACAATAAGCATTCTCACACAGTTCATATTCATGTCAACATCTTCTGAGCAGCTGTTCTTATTACAAGATGTGAGTGTACAGATCTCAGCAAACAACAGGCTTTTGCCCTTGCATATTGCTGTCATTGGAGGTTGCTGGTGATTGTCACTTTATGACTCAAAAGGTGATATTGCATTAGCTGGAAGTTAGATGAGAGGGTAAGACACATTTGAAATTAAAAATGTCACTAGATGTTATTTGTTTCTTTTATTGCTGTAATTTAAACTTTTATCACAGAAAAAGACTAGAGCAAAAAATAAGGAAGCTCAAGAGGAGCTCAAGCTAGAAAATAGCAACATTAATACATTTATATGGGCAGCATGGTGGCAGTGTTCAACATAAAGGCTAATAATGCATAGCTAGCATAAATATAAATAGTGCTCTAATAATTATAAATCAAATAAGTAATGCCCCCATTCCTATAATTATAATACACTACATGACCAAAAGTGTGTGGACACTTGAGCATCACACCCACATTTGCTTGTTGAATATCTCATTCCAAAACATGATCATTAATGTGAGTTGGTTCCCCCTTTACTGCTCCAATCTTCTTGCAAGGCTTACCGCTAGATTTTGGAACGTGGCTTAAGGATTTGCATTCATTCAGTCACAAAAGCATTAATGAGGTTGGGCACTAACGTTGGGCGATAACTCCTGGCTCACAGTCAGCCTTCCAATACATCCCAAAGGTGTGTGATGGGGATGAGTCTAGGGCCCTGTTCAGGGCAGTCAAGTTCTTCCACACCAAACTTATTAAAACATTTTGTTTTAGGACTGACAGATGGTGAAGCATGTTTCATCACTCCAGAGAACACATTTCAACTGATCCAATTGCAGTGTGCTTTACACCACTCCAGTAGATATATGGCATTACGCATGGTGATCTGAGGTTTGTATGCAGCTGCTCAGACATGGGAATCCAAAACTTGAAGCTCCCAATGAACAGTGCTTGTGCTGGTGTTGCTTCCAGAGGCAATTCAATAAGCCCATGTTCAGTTAATCTCATATTATACATGGTACCAGCAATATACATGACCTATATGTATACAAAACAATTCAGATTTTGATCAAATGATTTAAGCCAGCATCCCTGCCTCAAGGGTAACTCATTGTATGTAGATCTTACACTGGCCTCTTCTATCCCTCAACCACCATTAAAACTCAATTAATATCAGATGCACTAACCTCCCAGGTATAGGGGCTTACATCGAGCATGGACTGGCTTGTGAGCCACACCAAATGGCCTTATATAGGCCTGATATACAACCGCTATCAAACCAGATCTGGCAGACCAACACCCCATTTGATGCTCAGTTGTAACCCTTTAAAACAGAATTTTGCCCATGGAGGTGACCAGATATCATCCAATAAGGCCTGTTACTTCCCAGGTTCTTACAGAAAATCTGAATGTCTCTGGTGCCTATGAGGATCCTTGTTTTCTTGTCTGTTATTAATAGGAAATCAACGGCTGCAGTGAACACTATGGCTCCTGTTCATAGAGTCGAAGAAGAGGGTGGCAAGCTTGAAAGGCAATGGTGGAAGATTTGCATGGTAAAGGATAAGCTAAAACTAGTCAAACATACTTAAGAATGCCAATTCACTATCACAGCAAAAAGTCAGAGTTCCTGTCAAGTGAGCAAACTACAGACCAACTCAGATTTTCCATACAGTAGAGAAGCTTTCATACCAGCATGTCTGCAGCCTGATGCAACCCTCTCCCAGTCAAGGTGCAATGAATTTGCAATCTTCTTGCTGATAAGTTATCCTAAATCAGGCCTTCCATCAAAGCAGTGCCATTAATGGAGTGCCAAGGTTCCAGGCCTGTAAATGTGGGCTATCTATCCTGATGGACTAGCTTTGACCTTGTGAATGTAAGAATACATTGCATTGACATTACCTTAAGAATGTGTTCCACCACCAGTGATCTGGATCAAGCCCCTACAATCCTTCTAAAAGGTTTTGTTGATCTAATTGTTCCAGTATTTGTCAAAAAAGTACAACATGTTTTGCAAACAGCCATTTTCCTGAAACATTAAAGGAAGAAGTTGTCAGGCCTCTCCTAAAAAATAGATTATTTAAATCCAGACACTATGACAAACTACAAATCGGTATCAGACTCTACATTTCTATTGAAGGTTTTTGAGAAAGTGGTTGCAACCCAACTAAAAAATCCTTGCTATGCAGATGATACTCAACTGTACCTGTCCTTTGTTCCGGGTATTAAGGACCCAATACCAACCCTAAATGGCTGTTTTGCTGAGCTCCAGGAGTGGTTGATTCGTAGTTGGCTGAGATTGAATCCCAATAAAACAGAGATTCTTATGATATGAGTTTAATGTCAAATAACAAGACTGCAGCTGGGCCAACCAACTGGGCTTCAACCTGAGGCTTTGGAGTTCCAAAACTCTGATCTTGTGCAAAATCTTGGTTATGTTAAATTACTTGATTCTGGGTTGACATTTAAACATCACGCTTCAGGCATGATTAAATCTACATTTTTCACCTGAAGATTATAGCCAGAATCAAGCATTTAATTGGCTCAGAAGATCTTCCCACACTTATACATGCACTTGTGATCTCACGCTTGGACTACTGCAATCCACTCTACTTGGGTCTCCCAGAACAATAACTGCACTGTGAACAGACTTAACTTATCTGCATTCCAGCGCTGTCTCCTCTGTGCCGCAATCAGCACTTAAGGTTAGCAGGTCACACGACTCGCCTGTCAGGGTGGGTTTTTCAAATCTGCTTCTATATAATCTTGGCACTGACACTTGCTCAGTATCAGTGCAACTAGGTGCGTCTGACTCCCCCTTTTTGCTCCTCATATGGTGCTTTTCTGCTGGATCTCCCTGTGTACTGTCTCTGCCTGTCTGACCAAGTGCTCCTGGATCTCTCTGTGTACCGAACACGGCCTGTCTGACTACATTCAGGAGAACCTGAAGAGAAGTTTTATCAGGAAGTCTACTTCACCGGCTGGTGCTGTTTTCTATTTTGTAATGAAAAAGGATGGCAGTCTTCATTCCTGCATAGATGTTTGTGGCTTAAACACCATTACTGTTAAAAACAGATATCCTGTACCATTGATAGCTGATGAGATCTTTCAAGATCTCCTCTACCAGTTTGTTATCATCTACTTGGATGAAATCCTTATTATGTCTCGAGATATCTTCTCCCATGCATGCAAAATGGTCACTCGCTTTACACCATCTTTTACACCATCTTTTCTGCAAACTGGAAAAATGCCTCCTTGAGCAAAAACAATTGCCTTTCTTGGGAAATATCCTCTTGGGAACTGGAATCCAGATGGACCTGGATAAATTGAAAGCCATCTTGGATTGGCCTCTACCCACCAGCCTGAACAATATCCAGCGTTTTCTTGGGTTCTCTAATTATTATAAACAATTATTATAAGCAATTCATCATTTCTCCTATTTCAGGCCTGACTAAGAAGACGGCTAATCCTAAGGTCTGGTCTCCTGAGGCTCTCAAGGACTTCAACCAACTGAAAACGGCTTTTTCTTCAGTTCCTATTGTTCGTCAACCTGATTCTCAACTTCAATTTTCTCCTTGAGGTTGATGCCCTTTCCTATGGTGCTGGCGCTGTCTTATCCTAACGGAGTCCCTCTGGAAAATTACAGCCTTGTGGTTTTTTTCTCCCGTAAATTTCTTCCTGCTAAAAGAAAATATGGAATTGGAGACTAAGAGTTATTAACTATTAAGTAGAATGGCGACATCTTCTAGAAGGGGCTTTATTTCCAGTGACAATTTATACAGATCACAAAAACCTTTGTTATCTTCGTTCTACTAGGTGTTTGGATCCTCGTCAAGCCAGATGGTCATTGCTTTTTTCAAAATTTGATATTAATCTGACTTTCCCGCCTGAATCTACAAATATGAAAGCTGATGTGCATTCCAGATCTTTCAACTCAGATGACCAGGAGTCTCCTGAGGAGATCAAGCCCATTCTGGACTCCAACTGTATTCTAGCTTCTACTCCTCTTGAAAGTCTTAGTTGTCCTCACGGCAGAACCTTTATCCTACCACATCTTCATTCTAAATTATTACGATGGGCTCATGTCTCTCGTTTTTCGGGCCATGCTGGACTAAATAAGACTGGAGAACTTTTCTCCCAATATTATTGGTAGCTGTCTTTGTTAAAGGAAGTCAAGAGTTTTGTGTCCGTTTGTTCCGTATGTGCCCAGCATATTGTGCTTCGGGTCAAACCTTTCGGTCCGCTTATTCCCTTGCCCATTCCTGAAGTTCCTTGGTCACAGTGACTTGCCTCCTTTCAAGTCTTATGCTGCCATCTGGGTCATCACGGATCGATTTTTGAGAGCAGCTCACTTTGTACCGCTCAAAGGACTTCCATCCTCTTCACTTTCAGAGGTGTTTTGTCTGCGGTTGACCCCTTCACATTGTATCCAACCGAGGGTCACAGTCTATTCCAAGGTTCTGGAGGGCCTTTTGCGCTAAATTGAGAATTAAATTTCTCTACAGCGTATCACCCCCAGAACCAATGGACTCACTGAACGGACTAAAACAGAATTAAAAAAATTCCTTGAAATGTATGTATCTACTCACAAGTCAGATTGGGTTGAACTCTTTCCCTGAACAGAATTCACCCATAATAATCACTTTCATGAGGCAGTCGCTAGTTCTCCATTTTTTGTTATGTACGGTTATCCCTCAAGACCGCCAACCTTTTCCCTAGCCCCCATTTCTTCTGTTCCTACATTGGATTCTCTAGTACGCACTGTTTCACT